>NW_017672232.1:85506-119670 GCF_001879085.1 Nicotiana attenuata | reverse complement strand
AACTCCATTTTTCACCAAATTTCACAGTTATCATTTAAATACTATAACAAGTTTGTACGGGGCTCCGGAACCAAAATACGGGCTCGATACCAATGGTTTCAAACATTAATTCTTTTCTTCATTTCTTAGATAATTCAGCAAAACAATTTCTTTCAAAAATTGATTTCTAAGGCTTGGGACCTCGGAATTCATTTCTGGGCATACGCCCAAGTCCCATATTTTACTACGGGCCTCCCGGGATCGTCGGAACACGGATCCGGGTCCGTTTGCTCAAAATGTTGACCAAAGTCAACCATAATCAAATTTTAACTCTAGAAATTTCTATTTCTGATATTTTCACATAGAAGGCTTTCCGGATATAGGTCCGGACCACGCACACAAATCGAGGTGAGGTAAAAAGGAGATTTTTAGGCCCTGGAACACTGAATTTGTTTCTAAACCAAGTGATGACCTTTTGGGTCATCACAAAATATAAAAAGGATTTCAAATTTAAATTTGAAGTGATTGGAGTAGATTTGAGCAAGATTTGAGTTAAATTTCAGAAAAAACGCAAGGAAAAAGCCGAAGTCAGATTTTTGTATAATTATGTATAATCTTGTAATAGTGTATATGAGTGTATAAACACATCTTATATACTATTATACTTTTTTATACACCTTTATACAAGCGTCTGTAGACGAACTTCTTCCACGATTTTCAGTTGCAATTCTTGTTCAAAATCAGTCCAAATCCCCATTTGATGACTTCAAATTTTATATACAACCTTCTTATACTATTTCTAACAATTCTAGATAATACCCACTCCAAATTTCTCACAATATCAAATTCAGAATCTAAACCCACATATTTAAGATTGTTAAAATCTAATTTTCACCATCCAAATGGATTTGGTTTGTTGGACTAATATTTGAAATACAGTTACTGATTCGAAAATTAACTTAAAAGCTTGAGCAATCTTTTTTAAAAATTAAATAGTAATTTTGTGAACCTATTGGAGTTGGATGTTGAATCTTAGCCTATTAGTTTTGAGCTAGTTGGTTGTAAGTTAAAATATGGGCTATAAAATTGAAAATTAGGGATCCCAGTTGTTCTTATGTAAAATTTTCCCTTACATTAACTGTAACGACTCGACTGGTCGTTTTGAGCAATTGCGTCCGGTTCGGCAGTTTGAAGTCATGAGTAGCTTCATATTATATTTATCGACTTGCGTGCATGGTTGGAATCTATTTCCGGATGAATCGGAGTCGAATTGGAGGAAGGAATCTAGTTTTGGAAGCTTAAGCGGTAAGAATTTGACCGGAATTTGACTTTTGAGTAAACAGCTCCGGAATGAGTTTTGGATGATCTAGTAGCTTCGTACGGTGATTTTGGACTTAGGCGTGCATCCGGTTTGGATTTGGAGGCCCGTAGGGTAATTTGAGGCATTTCGGCAAAAGTTGGAAAAGTTGAAGTTTGGAAAATGGAGAGGTTTGACCCATACTTGACTTTTGTGTTATCGAGGTCGGAATGTGATTCCGAAAGTTGGAACAGCTCCATTATGTCATTTGGGACTTGCCTGCAAAATTTGGTGTCGTTTGGAGTTGATTTGATATGGTTCGGACGCTTGGTTGCAATTCCAAAAGTTCATGAAGTTCATAGTGATTTTCATGCGTTTTGGCATCCGATTCGTGGTTCTAGATGTTATTTTGATGTTCAGATCGCGCAAGCAAGTTTGTGTTATGTATTCAGACTTGTGTTGGTGTTTGATTTGGAGCCCCGAGGGCTCGGATGAGTTTTGGAAGCGTTTCGGAGTGTTTGGAAGAAACTTCTGGTTTTCTGCTGTCTGTCCTCGCATTTGCGATGATGGGCTGGGGCAGGGGAGTTCGTAATTGCGAACAACTTCATCGCATTTGCAATCACTAGCTCCGCATTTTCGATAAAACTGTCGCTTTTGCGAACATCTCAGAGCTCGCATTTGCGAGACTTGGGTCGCATTTGTGACCTGATCAGAGCTGGCCAGCCTTCGCATTTGCGATGCTTATGTCGCATTTGCAAGATCGCATTTGTGATCCTGATGTCGCAAATGCGACATCTGAGGCTGGTATTAAGGTTCCCATTTCGGGTCTTAGCTTCATTTTTCCATATTTTGAACCCTAGGTCCGAGAGTAGGCAATTTTCAGAGAAGATTTTCATACCAAATCATTAGGGAAGTGTCTCTAATCAATTTCCAACTATATTTTGTGATTATATCTTAGATTTAACATCAAACTCATGGGAATCTAAGGGAAAATTTGGGGAAAATTGTGAAATCTTTCAAAAATATAAATTGATGATTTGAAGGACCAAATGTTATCGGAATTTGATAAATTTTGTATGGGTGAACTCGTATTGGAATGGGTATTCGATTTTTGTAAATTTTGTCGGGTTCCGAGGTGCGGGCTCGGGGAGTTGACTTTTGTTGACTTTTTGCAAATTGTATAAGAATCATAGCTTTGTTAATTGAAATTGTTTTCTCTTGCATTGTTTGATGTATTCAAGTTGTTTTTGGCTAGATTGAGCCGAGCGTTGATGAATTGGTAAAGGAAAAGCTATATTGTTTATTGAATTGGCCGGATTGAGGTAAGTATCTTGC
The DNA here is from genome assembly GCF_001879085.1 of Nicotiana attenuata. Lineage (NCBI taxonomy): Eukaryota > Viridiplantae > Streptophyta > Magnoliopsida > Solanales > Solanaceae > Nicotiana > Nicotiana attenuata. The sequence continues at coordinate 117,059 of NW_017672232.1, read as the reverse complement.
CTAACCTTGTGTGGGGGACTCCCCCTTAGGAATTGAGTCTTCTATGCTATTTGTAGTCCGTGCACGCGAGGTGACGAGTGTGTGCTCGGGCTTGTTTGTGGAAAATTTACCTTTAGGGTCCTTAGGTCCTCATGTTCATTAAGTGGGAAGTTTCCGATATGGTCGTGTTTCCTAATTGCTTGTTTTACCTCTAAATGTTCCATACATTGTTGTTAACTTTCCTCTAATTCTTACTTGTTACTTGGCCCTTAATTGCTTTAATTGAAGTAATTATCCTCCTTATTGTTTTGTTATTCTTAATTGTGAAATTCCTCTATGACTCCGCGCCTACATGCTATATGTCCAAATTGTTGTGGTTGCCGGTATAGTTATCACGTGCCTTATATGTCTTGTTGTTTTTGTAAAGTTTGTTGTGTTTCTTGGTTGTTCCGTGATTCTCTTGTTGCCGTGTATTCATACTCTTGGTGGTAGAAATCCTTGTGATTGGGTTGTTGAATTATTGTTGTTGTTGTTGTTGATTCTAAACTATGCTGGGTTGTTGATATGTTGAGGAGGAATAAGGGAGAATTGATGTTGTCTGGTGGGATCGGGTTGCACGCCGCAACAAGGAGTAATAAGGGTGGACAGGTGGGATCGGGTTGCACGCCGCAACAGGAGGAATAAGGGTGACATATATATTGAGGAGTAATAAGGGTGGACTGGTGGGATCGTGTTGCACGCCGCAACAAGGAGTAATAAGGGTGAATGATCATGTTGTTACTGATATGGTGATATATATACTATTTACTCTTATTGTAATTGTTAAGGAGGAATAAGGGAAGATTGGTGGGATCGGGTTGCACGCCGCAACAAATATATAATATTTACTTTTATTGTAATTGTTAAGGAGGAATAAGGGAGGATTGATGGGATTGGGATGCGCGCCACATCAATAGATATATGTGTTATGTATTCCTCTTGACTGTACAAGTTATTCGGTGGTTTTACATTTCATTTAGGATTTGGTTATAGCTGAATACTGAGAAGACCCTGGTCCATTTGTTTAAAACTTTGACGATTTGTACTTCGGGTTTCACTGAGGTTTGAGGGTCGGTTATTGGCATTGAGTTGTTGACTTGCCGTTGTTCCTTGAATTCTTTCTCTGAAACTATCCTTCCGGTGAATTAGTATTTAAAGTAAATTTACTACGTTGAATCATTTCCTCCGGTCCCGTTAAGTTATTAGTAATATCGTGATTTTAAATAAAGTAATTAGTACTACATTGCTATAAATGGCTTTCAAATTTGAACCCACCGTGTATATGTATACACCTTTCAAAATTTAGAATTTCTATAAATGTTATGGTCTATATCAACTAGTTGCTCAATTAAAATTTTCCTTAACCCAATGATGTTGAATCTTACTTAAAAGGGAATTTCTACTAAGTTTTAATTTCATTTGAAATTCTATATTAAATGTAATAGTTCATTCGATGCTATATTTTATTTAAAAAGGTATTTTCTTATTCAAATGCATTCTAAAAATAACTTCATCTTTCCTTGTTGATTTCCAAATTGGTTTAGAAGTCGTAATCTACTTATTGTTATGTAAATGAGACTCCTTGAACATCTTTATTGCATTGGTTTTGGACCCTATGTACTGAGTGGCATGAGGATGATGTTGATTAAAGTGAGATAGAGATATGTGGGCACAAGGTGCCATGTGTACTAAAGGTGTGGAACTTGATATTATGACATGAAATACCGAGGATTGAGATGGTTGGAATTGTGTATTAGAAATGATCTGATTGATTGAGTTGGCATCGCTTCTTTGTTCGAACATATTCTTGCTTGTCTGTGTTCCAGTTATGTTGGTGTTAAATTACTTGATTATCATTCATTACTATCCATGTTTTTCCTTTTATTGTCTCTACTATTTGTAGTTGGATTTCTCCCTGCTATTGATATTACTTTGTTAATTTTATTTTGATAGTTCATTATCATATCCTGTTCAATCTATTTGACTAGTAGGTATCTTGACTGTTCCTCGTCACTACCCCATCGAGGTTAGTCTTGATACTTACTGGGCACCGCCGTGGTGTGCTCATACTACGCTTCTATACATTTTTTGTACAGGTCCAGGTAATTGATCGCTAGTAGCTGTGCGGATCGTCGAGATGGAGACTCAAGGTAGACCTGCTATTGCGTTCGCAGGCCTCGGGGTCACCTTCGTTTGTATTTGCTTTCATTTGTTCCTTCTTGTTCTGGAACAGTGTCGTATTTAATTTATGTAACCACTCTTAGAAAGGCTTATGACTTGTACCACCGGTTTTGGGAATTGTAAGTGTTCAGAGTTATATAATCTGAAGTTAGTGAATATTCATATTATTTCTGTTAATGTTAGGCTTACCTAGTTTAGAGACTAGGTGCCATCACGACTCCTTCGGAGGGATTTTGGGTCATGACATTAACCCTCAATAATTTTTTTTAAAATCACGAAAGTTAAATAAGTCTGCTATGGACCCAAGCTAGCTAGATCCTTTGCTTCACCAATTCAAATATGAAAAATGGAATTTAGTGAAGAAAAAGAGAGGCAAAATAAAGCCAAAACTCCAAAAAGTAGTTTAATATTTCAAATATTTTCTTGTGGAAATTAAATTCCATGTTTTGACATAACAATCACACGTTAGTTTGTTCTTTTTCAGTTGAATAAGAAATCTCCTTGAGTCCTTATCAACTTACTATATTTAATATTATATAGTTACTGAGTGCCTCTATCAGCAGGCATGAAGACGCAATATGTGCTTTCATATTTCTTGGGAATGTAATAAGTAATCGTGTTAGCCACACATTCTAGGTATAATTGGCACTATGTTATCTATAATTTTTAACTAATCTGATTATGTAAATATCTACAATAATTATTTGATTGAAGTATACACTCGTATTTCAATTATATATTCACTTATGAGAGTGCGAGAGGTTCTTAGCAGCAGAAGGGTCTAAAATATCGATGATTTCAATTTCTTGTTTCCTACTTTGAGGAAGAGTGAGGGGAATGATCAACTATTAATGAGAAGATTCGCAGTCAAAATAACAACAACAACAACAACAACAAAAAATTCAATGTAATCCCATAGTGGTGGGGTATGAGAAGGATAATGTGTACGCAGTCTTACCCCTCTATACCTTGTGAAGGTAGAGAGATTGTTTTCGATAGACCCTCGGCTTAAGAAACACTAAATAGGAAGCAACCAGCAATAACAACAAAATAAAAAACAAAGACATTATGCGTAATTGTGACGACCCGACCCGTCGTCACGTGAGTTACCGCCCCGTTTCCCCCATGTTATGCTTCTTCATGTTTCATTATCAGTATTTGATGTGTTAGAGTTGGTTTGGAATGGTTTTGATAAGAAATGAGACACTTAGTCTCTTTTAAGAAGGCTTAAGTTGGAAAAGTCAACCGGATGTTGACTTTTGTGTTAGAGGGCTCGGATTTGAATTCCGATGATTTGGTTAGCTTCGGGGGATGATTTGTGACTTAGGAGTGCGATCGGAATTGATTTTGGAGGTTCGGGGTATAATTAGGCTTGAATTGGCGAAGTTAGTATTTTGGTGAATTCCGGTTGGTAGGTGAGATTTTGATCCGGGGGTCGGAATGAGATTCCGAGAGTTGCTGTAGCTTCGTTAGGTGATTTTGGATGTGTGTGCAAAATTTCAGGTCATTCGGAGGTGTTTTGGTTGGGTTTCTGATCGAATGCGTGTTTCGAAAGTTTTAGAAGAACTTAGGCTTGAATTCGATGAGAAATGATGGTTTTAGTGTTGTTTGAGGTGTTTTAATGATTGGAGCAAGTTTGAATAAGGTATTGGATCATGTTTGTATTTTTGGTTGAGGCCCCGAGGGCCTCGGGGTGATTTCGGATGGCTAACGGGAAGTTTTAAACTTAGGAGATTGCAGAACCTGTGCTGCTTCTGGTATTTTCGCTCCTGCGGAAATGGAACCGCAGAAGCGGTACCGCAGAAGCGGTACCGCAGAAGCGAGTCAAGAACCGCAGAAGCAACAGGCATCGCAGGTGCGGAGATGCTGACCGCATCTGCGGAGTCGCGGATGCGACAGTAGGACCGCAGATGCGGAATTTTGGAAGGCTAAAGGAAACCGCACCTGCGTAAAAGGAATCGCAGATACGAGACCGCAGAAGCGGTCTAGTAACCGCAGAAGCGGTCTTGTCCGCAGAAGCGGCTCCCCATCGCAAAAGCGCAAGTCGCAGATGCGGCTATGTAGCCGCAGATGCGGAAATAACTGGTCAGAAAGGGTTTTAATTCCCTTCGCGAAATATTTACAGAACACATATTTTGACTTTGGACTTGGGGTGTTCTTGAGCGATTTTGAAGAGGAAATTCAAGGACTTCGATCAGGTAAGCATTCTTGGAGTTAGAACACAATTTTATCATGCAAATACATGAAATTTCACTGAAAACTCAAGGAATTAGGGTCAAAAATGGTGGTTTAGGGCTTGAAACCTAAGAGAACAAAAATGGGAATTTGAGGGGTCATTTGGACTCCGATTTTGGTGTTCTTTATATGCATGGACTCGTGGCGAGATAAGGAATCCGGTGATGTGAAATTTATAATTTTTCGAGAAGTGGACCCGGGGCTCGTGTTTTGCCAACTTCGTGATTTTCGATGCTTTTCGAGTCTTTTCGGTTGGGTTATATTCCCTTAGCATATTATGACGTATTCGTTGTGGTTTTGGTCAGATTCGACGCGCGAAGAGGTGAATTCGAAAGGCAAGGGCATAGCAAGCTAGGACTTTGGCCGGCTTGAGGTTAGTAATAAATGTAAATGCTGTGTTGAGGGTTTGAAACCCCGAATTTGCACATCGTAGTGCTATGTGAGGTGACTTGCATGCCGGATAACGGGCGTGGGGTAGAGCACCGTCAGGGACTGTGACTTGGTCCGTCCCGCTTAATAAAATTGGTACCTTTTTGATTGTAGATTTGTAATATCCTTATAAAAATGGATTAATTTTCATAATTGGGCTTCGTGCCAACTACTTGAATCCTTCAGGGATTATTTAATGGTTTCTTACCATATTTATAAATATTAAACTCAGTCCTGGTATTTAATACTATGTTTGAAATCTCAGCCTTTTTCTTAAATTAGAAATTAAGTTAATATTTTTAAATGAAGTTTGGGCTGAATATTTTTATACTATTGCATGATTTTTGGACTGAGTATGGGATCGGGCTGCACGCCGCAGCAGTATTATAATGATATTGATATGAGGCCAAGGGCCTGTTTGATGCCACGAGATGGCTTATTATTGCGCTTGGACCATAAGGGGCCCCTCCCGGAGTCTGCACACCCCCAGTGAGCGCTGTCGACGTTAAATATATGGAGCGGGTTGCACGGCCGCAGCGGGGTACTGGAGGTACCGGTTTATGTGTTGCATTGCATATTTACTTGTTATTTATTCTCCTTCTGGTGTGACTTTATTATAACTGTTTTAATGTTTACCGTATTATAATATTGGTCCACGTTGTTGTATTTATAGCATTACTTTGTGTTTATTTAGGATTTCTGATCCTCAGACTTTATTTATATTTATTACTTTCTGAGATGGAAGTACTCACCATCCTCCCTGCACCTTGTGTGCAGATTCAGGTACACCACAGGGTGAGTGAGGACTTATGTTAGCTGAGCAGCATTATCCGGGAGTATCAAGGTAGCTGCATGGCGTTCGCAGCTCTGATCTCTCCCATCTATCTTTATTATTTTATTCGTAATTTTCCTAGTCGGATTTGTAATAGGTGGATAATCTATTTGAGAGGCTCATGTTCGTGACACCAGATCCGGTGGGCTATTTAGTATTTTACTTTGAGATTTTCGAATGTTAGAGATCTTATCAAAATTTCCATACTAAATTGGTATTATGGTAGCGAGCATTTAATTATTTACATAGGTTATTTGGCTAAGGTTGTGTAAATGGTCGGGCTTGCCTAGCAATGTGTTGGGCGCCATCACGATCGGGGTTTGGGTCGTGACATACCAATGGCAGAACTTGTGCACTTCTAAACTCGTTTTTAACTAGCAACCTTTCTTAAATCAGTACGTATTCAGTTCATATTCTTGTTTCTGAAATCTGTAGATATCATGCCCATAGGCTTTCGTCTATCACTTAGGCAAACTGCAGGATAAATTTTATAAACTGAATCAGATCTTATTAGCTACAACCAACAGGTAGGCCTGCTTCGGGCTTCTTATCTGAACTATGTAATAAATCAGTCTGCCTCAAACCTTTTAAGTTTAACTAGACCTTAAACAGTACGTGTAATACATGCTAAACTATGTGCTTTCTTTGGTTTAAAGGAGGTCAGTCTGAGCCTTTTATTTGTTTATATGCTTCCCCAAACTTGCTATATGTGTTTTGTTTGTCGCCTTATTATTTTTACCTTTTAAAACCACAAATAAGCCAAACATCCCCTCCCTTTAGGATTAGTAGTCCCAAGTACCTCCGGGACTGATAAGACTGGGGCGGGTAATAGCATGCAATAAGTAAACGAGACCATTCCGCGCTTTAATACCTTAACGGAGTGGGAATGGGTAGATATGGATATGATGACCACGCGATAACATCACGCGTAAGTATGATTACCGGATGTTGTGTGGGGTGATCCATCTTATTAATAAACCTAGGACCCCCTTCCCTTTGTTTCTTTGTTTCATTTAAATCCTTTAAACGTCTCTTCTAAATCAACTCTCTTTAATGCTTTCCGACTTTGTTTATTTCTAACCTTTATGTGAAAAAATCCCCTCTTATTTGAATCCTACTTGCCTATGTGTTATTTGTACTTAAGTCACAACAATTGTTTGGCCGGGAACCACACTAGTGGATCCTGAGGGGTGCCTAACACTTTCCCCTTGGGATAATTTCAAGCCCTTACCCAATCTCTGGTTACTTGACTCAAACCCTTCTTAGTGTCCTAATGTACTTAAATCATTAGGTGGCGACTCTTCAATTCAATCCAAAACCCAATTCCCAAAAGGGAACGAGTTGTCTTCCCAAATGTCATAAACCCGATTTTCGCGGAGGAAAAAGGGGGCGCGACATTCAGTTGATATGAGGTTTGTTACCGGTGTCGGGTTAGTTATCGAGCAGCTATTTCCCTCTTCCCCATTACTTAGAAAAAGTGAGCCACCGGTTCAGGTACCTCTATGCTCGAATCCGTCTCTTAGAAGCACTACAAATCAACAAATTACCTCCTCAGCTTAATGCTGGGGGATACGAAGAGTTAGTGAGAAGCTTTTTAAATGAAACACGAACTCCGATTGAATTTCTATCAGCAGTAAATAATTAGCTGTTCAATATCAAAGTCATCAGCCCTTAGTAGTTTACCGGATAAATTGAGTTGTGGGGCATTCCCGGCCAACTAAAACCAGTGGTTTCTTGGTCACGACCAACTAAGGCTAAAGTTCCATTAAAGAGCATTTCTATGTGGTGCTCGTGCCCAGGTTCACTCGTGAAAGGAAGGTTCTAGCGGTAAAGTATCACTTTTTCAAGAAACACGAGACATTTACATCATACAAGTAAAGAGATCTATTCATTGATAAGAAAAATAAAAAACATGAACGTAACCCAGCTACCTGGTCAATCTCAGAGATCTTATCGGCCGGTAAATCCGAGACGGACGACCACAATCCTCTCATGTCTACTTTTGGTGAAAAAATAACAATTAAAGTGGAGAAGGTATATTTTCTCCTGCTTTGACTGATAAATCCAAGGCAAAATGCTATATCGTCAATTCAAAGGAGAGAAACGTTTGAAACCTCGAGCTCACGGACGTAGTTTTCCAATAAAAAGACCTACATGTCATATAACTATTGTAATGAAAGATATATCTTTAGATGATGAATATGTAGAGATGTATTCGTTAAAAAATGAGATAGAAAAAACATCTACAGTTATGCTGTATCGTGATATATATAATAGTGGGGAGTTCAAACGCATGTGTGGGCTAAATAAATCAATGAGTAGTCTTGGTCCTATTGAAAATACCAATAAAGATCCAAATCGAAAAGTGATGGATCAGTAGTAGGACTGATCGCTCCTCAACTTTATTGATCAGTTGGTAAACCCCGCTCGACGCATTCCCTTCTCTCCCCGGTATCGTCCCATACAGAAAGAAAGAGCATAAAGCCTCGTCCAGACCTGTAGGTCCCCTAACGTAAAGAGAGGAGTTGAGCCTAAACTAGCGAACCGAAGTCACATTCTCCCTCTCCAACTTATTTGATGGAAGGAGGATACAATTGTTGAAAGTCCCATTCAGTTCATATAGTTTCGCCGACTACCAACTCTTTGACAACATGAAAAAACCAAAAGCTCTGCCCTCCTTCTCTATCTATATAAGGGATGGAAGGGAAGAGGCATTTTGTGCCCCCCTGCTATGGAAATGAAGCAAACTCTTGCGGTCCTCTTCCCCATTGCTTAGAAAACCAGAGCCACTGGTTCAGGTACAAGATACTATCATTACCGCCTGGACAATTAGATATCCAACACGTAATCGCGACGACCCAATAACAAGAGCGAACAGAAAGCAATCAACCGGGATCATTCAATGCAACGGTATGAACATGATACCAAGGCAAACCCATGGAAATACCCCTTATATCAAAGATAAATAGTGCTCACGATCTAGTTAAGATAGAATATCTTATATGAATATGAGTCACTATTCAAGGTGGACGGAAGTTATTGCTATGAGTATTTGAGTTATTTGGTATATCATGTGATTATGTCAGTTTCTAATGTTGGGGATTTGGATTTTAAGGTTTATGGACTAAGGTTGAAGTAAGGATCCTTTGTTAGGTGGTGTTGTCAGGCTTCTATGGATTGGGCTGACTTGGGATCACTCATGGTTATGTGTATGGTGAGGTTATACGGCGATTTGATGGCTTTGGAACGACTCCTGGCACGTTTGAGGACAAACTTATCTTTAAGTGGGGGAGAATGTAACGACCCGACCCGTCATTTTGAGAATTAGCATTCCATTCGGTGGTTTGAGACTTTGAGAAGCTTCATATTATGTATTAGGACTTGCATGTATGATTGGCTTTGGTTTTCGAGTGGTTCAGGAATGATTTGGAAGAATGATTCTCGTTTTAGAAGCTTTAAGTTGGAAGAGTTGACCAAGGTTTGACTTTTGGGTAAACAGACTCGGAATCGAGTTTTAATTATTATAATATATGATTATTTTGAATATGTCCAAAAAGTTGGTTAAATTCCGATGAGTTTTGGATAAGTTTGGGTTGTATGGTCATTGTTTTCGATTTCGACGTCAATTTGAGCATAAAGGTTACCATATTGAGCAAACGGCCTTTGATTCGTGTTTCGACTAAATCATTATATCTCTATCACAATTTTAGATCATAGCAACCGAAATCATCAAGTTTTGACATCGTATGAGGAATTTATATCATTTTATAATGAATTGGCTTGCCAATTTTTTTTCCAGATTAATTACGAAATCGCTACTGAATTCCTATTTAAAGTCTACACTATTTCCAAATATTGAAACCAACATAGCTCCTTCATTATAAGGTCAAATGGAGTTATTCAAAAGCCTAATTTGACTGGAATTTCATGAGGAATCTATTGAAGACATGAAAAGCGAGTTTTGGGATCATTTAGCACAAGAAACGAGGCAGAATAACTGGGCGTTTTTGGCTATTAATGTTGTTGAAGCTTTTCTCATCTTTAAAGATTGGGATTAGGAGAGTCTAATGATGTTCTTCAAGTTACTTCCCTGGGGTAAGGTCTAAACCATAACCTATGTATTTTCCTTTGATTCATTCCCTTGGTTTAATCTTTAATCCATAATTTTAACTGAGAACTCATTTAATTCTTTAAATCAAGACCCATGGTTATGTCCTAAATTTTTAAAAATTAAAAATGAGTTAGAGGCGTTTATTTCCCGAATTATTTTGGGGTCTTGTTCTCCTATATTAGGAAAACAACATACTCGAATTTGGTGAGTTATGGAGGAGTATCGCAGGAGATATGGGACCCAACTAATGCGAGTTTTGGCGAATTGGTTGAGCTATCGGACTCTGATTGAGTCGGTTTTCGCTTGTGTGAGCTTGTATTGTTTCGGGCTTTTCTCGGGTAAGCTTTGATTCGAACCGAAGGCGAGCCTGGAGTTGACTTTTGTTAGCTTTTTGGGGAGAATATAAAGATCATAGCTTTATTTATTGTAATTAATTTTTCTTGCATTGTTTGATGTTATTAAGTCATTTTTTGTTAGATTTGAGTAGTGTGGAGGCGAATTTTATGGGAAATGCTATATCAGAGGGTTGAGTTGTCCTAGTTGAGGTAAGTATCTTGCCCAACTTTGTGTGGGGTAAAATACCCCTTAGGATTTGGGTTGATTGTTTTATTTGTGTTATGTGAAAGACATGTACGCAAGGTGACAAGTAGGTACACGGGCCATATGTGGTATGTGACCGGTTTAGATTATCTAAACTCTTTCCATGCCTTTAATTGAATTATCATAACATATTATATCTCTCATTGTTAATCTACTCTTACATGCTCTATTTGACGTTGTTAGCAGTTGTTCTACCTCTTACTTGTTAGTTTGCTCTTATATGCTTTAGTTGAAGTTAGTGCCTTCCTTATTTTCTTGTTACCTATTAATTGTTGATTCACTTTTAATTAAAGTTGTTATTTTATGGAATATCATCTTGTTGAGATATTGGTGTTGAAGTTGTAATAGTCGTAATCACATTGAGGTGAAGTTGTTAGTTGTTGAGATACCTTTTCTTGTTGAGCATTCTCATTTATTTTGTTATTGTTGAAATTCTTGTACACTTTGTGGTTGAGCCATGGGATATTTGTTGTGGAAATATTGGTATTGTTGACTTTGTGGCATGTTGTGGAATATAGGCACTTGTGGTGCGAGTTGTGATTGTGTTGTGATATTGATACACATGCGGTGGTACAAGGCTAGGGGTTGATACACATACAGTGAGATAAGATGGGCTTGGTATGCGTGTTGCTAGAAGGGGAGCTAACTAAAGCCACGCAGTGAGATAAGGTGGGCTAAAACGCGTGTAGCTATTTCGGTAAAAATAATTTTCAAAACTAAATATAAGGATCACGCAGTGATATAAGGAAATATTGTGATTGAAATTATGAAATGTGAATACGAGGCGGTACCTCGGTTGTGATTTTCATTGTACATTCCATGTTGAAATAACTTGTTGATTTGAACGGTCATTGTTCTTCCTTAAATCATTCATCCACATTTTGATTGTGTTTGGTTATTCGTTGTTATCTTGGTGTTTGAACAATTGTGGTTTCTTGTGTGGGTCATGCATTCTACGTGATTTGTTGTGTTGCTTCAACATGACAATTGTGCCTCTGTTATAACTTGGTGAATTGATTGTCAATGTGAATTTAATTGCATGGAGTCACTATATCATCGGTTGAGTTGTTGGTAACATAATGGTTTAAATAAAAGAATTATTAACATGTTTTATTCTATGTGCCTCTTAAGATAGAACTCATTATCTCACTCGGTACCTTATTATTCTAAATGGTTATCGCACTTTCACTATAATTGGGTTCTCAAATTATACTCATCACCCTGTTAGATGTTTGCCTTGCTTAAAATTGTTATCATGTTTTTCGTTAATAAATTATATATTTAATTCGTTAATTTAACTTATGTTTTGCTTTGTTTACAAATAATAACTTTACTCAATTTTATTGATTTCTAAACTAAATCCATCTTATACTTACAAATTGTATATTATTTTACTTTACTTGATCTCAAATACAAACTCATTATTTCATTTGACACCTTATTTTATTCAAGAATGTTATTATATTTTATGATGTTTAAATATATCTTTTGTTCATCTAATATTTATCACGGCTGCAAACTACATGGTAGCACGTGGGCTTTGCCATGCGAAGGTGATTGTTATTATGGGCACGAGGTGCTATATGCATAAGATTTGGAACTTATGGTCCATGACTTGTGATTTATGAGGTGAAGTGCCTCGGGGTAATTCTTGTTGTAAGTCCATGCGTTGGGAGCGATTTGATTATTGGAGTTGTCATTCGTTTTTCCTTCGTTGAGTTCATTTACTTCTCATCGGTGATCTGATTATGCTGTTTCTTTATTACTTGTTTACTACTTGCTTTCATTTATGTTTATATTACTTAACTTTTGGTTGTAAATCAATAATTTTTCCGTCGTTGTTCTTACATTGATGTTCTTTCCATTGTTAACTTATGTATATCTTGAGAAGTTTTCTATGTCTAGTAGGTGTCTTGGCCTGGCCTCGTGACTACTTTACCGAGGTTAGGCTTGATACATACTTGGTACTGTTCTGCTGTACTCATACTACGCTTCTGCACATTTTTGTGTAGATCCAGGTATTCTGATTGAGCTGTTGAGAGTTGCGTCTGCACGGCGGGAGACTTCAAGGTATACCTGTTTGACGTTTGCATCCTTGGAGTCACCATCTTACTTTATTATGCTATTGTTAAATTGTAATTCAAAATATTATTGTGTTTAGAAATTCTAGTGTGTTTTACTAGTGCTTATGACTTTGTACTACTGGTTTTGAAAAATATATACTTATTGGCCGCTTGCGGCTATGTTGTCATTTCGGGTGTGTTTGGCATGAAGGAAATTGTTTTCCATGAAAAATATTTTTCTAGAAAATATTTTCTTGGAAAATGAGTGGTTTTATCACTTATTTTCCCTTGTTTGGTTGTTGAGTGGAAAATTTTTCCGGAAAATATTTTTTAGTGTTTGGTTAAAGAGTCGAAAATATTTTTTTAGGCTACTCTCCTCACCCCCATTCCCCAAGTCCCCATGTTTCCTTGCTCAACCACTCGCCCCTCCTCCCCCCTCCCCCCAAATACCCAACGTTTTCAGGACTTTATTTTCTTTAAGAATTTAATTATTTTTCTAAAAATTCACACAAACCCAAATGAACTAATGTGTTGCTTTACTTTTTTTCGTAAAAATAACGTATAAATTTGTGTTGCATAACTAATAACAAAACACTCTTTTTTTGGTTGAAAAAGAAAGTAATACTCTTTCTACAACATGAAAATAAAGTACTAACTTTATTGAAATAAAAAAAATAATATTTCTACATCATCAAAAAGAAAAAATACTCAGTTTGTTGAAATGAAAAAAAAATACTTTTTTTACATCATGAAAAGAAGATATTCTTTTTGTTGAAACGAAAGAAAATATTTTTTTCTACAAAAAGAAAGTACTTTTTTTTTGTTGAAATGAAAAAAAAAATACTTTTTAATATCATGTAAACGAAAATACTCATTTGGTGAAATGCAAAAAAAAGATCTATTTATAATATGAAAAGAAAGTAGTATTGATGATATTTTTATTTAGGGTGGGGTGTGGGTGTAGGGTAAGGGTGGGGGTGAGGGGTGGGGTGAGTAGGCTTTGGGTGGGGCGGGGGTTAGGGTTTGGTGGGTGGGTGCGGGGGTATAGGGGTGGGTTGGTGGGGATGGGGAATATGGTGGGGAATGTTGAGAAGGAGTTTTGGAAAATATTTTCCCTTCTCTTGATAAGGAATGGAGGAAAATATTTTCCAAAATATTTAAGCTAACCAAACATGGGAAAATTGGAAAATAGTTTCCTTCATACCAAACACACCGTTAATGGTTTATGATAAATGATTCAAATGTTCAATTCTGTTATTAAATCAACATGTGTTAGGCTTACCTAGTCTTAGAAACTAGCTGCCATCATGACATCCTAAGGTGAGAAATTGGGGTCGTGACATGGGCTCAGGGTTGACTTTTGTTGACTTCTTAATTTCATCAAAGATTAAGCCTTTTTTTAAGGGTAGTTTCTAAACTTATTTTGAATTGTTTGAACAATATCTGACTATATTTGGTTAGTTTGGTGGCTTGTTCGAAAGGAATAGTCGTGGTTGAGTATTGATTTGGTTGCAAAAAGAGGCAAGTGTCGTGTCTATCTTTGAACTGAGCGAATTAGGACTTGTTGGTCTATTTGTTACGTGAAATATTTGGGAAAACAACGTATATGCAAGGTGACAAGTGTATATGCTCTGTCATGGGTTAAATCATGCGGTTGGGCTATTTACCTTTATGTCATCACTTATTTCAATTTATCTCTTGTCATATGCTTTGATTGCTACATGATCTTATTTGTTATCAATGTCATACTTGTTACTTGTCAATTAGTTGTTACATGTTTTGATTTATTCATTTTTCGCTCAGTATCTGCTTACCTTCTATATGTTCCTACCTGTATTAACCATAAATCTTCATTTTCTCATGTCTTTACTTGCCTTTATTGTCTTTACGTTACTCGTTGCACTTTATCATGTTATATCCAATTGTGTGAGTCATTTAGTTATTCTTGTATTATTGAATTGTCAAGATTTGTGATCACGAGATTCTCCGTTTGTACTGGTAGTTCCTTGAAGTTTCGTATGCCTTATTTCCCTTTGTGTTGAGATTCCGTTATTTGTTGTGTTTAGTTGTTTATGTTTATGAGTGGATATTGGGAACGGGTTGCGCGCCCCAACAGTATTGAGATGAATTGATAATGGGAACGAGTTGCACGATGCATGATATATTAATATAATACTAGGAACGGATTGCACGCCGTAATAGATATTATTAAATGATATTAGAATCGGGTTGCACGCCTCAATAGATATTGTGATGAATGTTGGGATCGGGTTGCGTGCCGCAACATAGTATGATGTGTTGTAGCCGTAGTGTTTTATCTCGATGTTGTGATATAATGTTATGAGACGATGTTATTCTAGGGCCCTCTGATAGTTGACCTTTGGGTCCGTTTTTACGAGTTTACTGCTTTATCTATATTTTTGTATTTTATTATTATTATTCATACAATTTTATGGTGAGTGTCTTGTCATAGCCTCTTCGCTACTTCGTCGAGGTTTGGCTCGACAGTTACAGAATATATGGGGTCAATAATGACCCGGACGGTCGTTTTGAGAATTAGCATTCTGTTCGACGGCGTAAGGTCTCGAACAGCTTCGTATTATGTGTTATGAATTGCGTGTGTGACCGAGTTCAGTTTTCGGATAATTTGGGATCAAGTTGAAAGAAGGATTCTTGTTTTTAGAAGCTTAAGCGTTAAGAGTTGACCGGAATTTGACTTCTGTGTAGGCGACTCCAAAATGGTGTTTTGATGATATCAATAGCTTCGTATGTTGATTTTGGACTTAGGCATGCACCCGGATTTGGATTTGGATTTGGAGGACCGTAGGGTAATTTGAAGCATTCCGGCAAAAAATGGAAAGTTAAAGTTTTGGAAGGTTGAGGGGTTTGACCGATAGTTGACTTTGGTGATATCGGGGTCGGAATGTGATTCCGAGAGTTGGATTAGCTCCGTTATTTCATTTGTGGATTTGACGTCATTCCGGATTGATTTGACGTCATTCCGGATTGATTTGGTATGTTTCGGCATGAGTTTTTGAAGGTTGAGGATTTAAAAGTTCATAAGTATGATTTGTGGTGCAATTCGTAGTTTCGATGTTGTTTGATGTGATTTGAGATCTCAAGCGGGTCCGTATAAGGTTATGGAACTTATTGGTATATACGAGGTCCCAAGTGGCTCGAACGAGTTTCGGATGGGGTTCGGATTGTTGGAGCATTGTTTGGAGCCGCTGGAATTTCTGTTTACTGGTGTTTTTGAACCTGCACGCGAGGGACCGCAGGTGCGTGTATGCAGAAGCGTGAAATGGTTGAAATGGACAGGTCTGGGCAGTTACCGCAGGTGCGAAGAATTTCGCACCTGCATGATCGCAGAAGCGGACGAGCAAGGCGCAGGAGCAAAAAGGCAGTGGAGAAGTGCAACACTGGTCGCACCTGCATTAGCGCAGAAGTGGGGCTTTCTCCGTAGGTGCGGTGAGCAGCCTCTAGTGATTCTCCACAAAATGGATGTTTTGACGCAAATGCGACACCGCAGAAGCGGCTAATGCATCGCAGGTGCGATAGTGCCCGGGCAGAATCATATAAGTTGAGGGTTTGGCCGTTTTCAACATATTTTGAGATGTAGACCTCGGTTTTGGGAGATATTTCGTTGGTTTTTCAAGAAACACATTAGAGTAAGTGTTCTATACACGACTCTTGTCATATTTCATGAATCAATTGTTATTTTCATCATTTAATTATTGAATTAAGTTGGAAATTTGGGGAAATTTGTGAAAAATCTTTCAAATTTTAAAATGATGATTTAAAGGCGAATTGGTATCGGAAATTGATAACTTTGGTATGGTTGAACTCGTATCGGAATGGGCGTTCGATTTTGTAAATTTTATCGGGTTTCGAGGTGCGAGCCCGATGGTTTACTTTGGCGATGACTTTCTAAATTTTGTTAAAGATTGAAGCTTTATTATCCATAATTGTTTCTTATGAGTTTTATTTATGAGTTGAAGTTATTTTGCCAAGATTTGAGTCGTCCTGAGATTATTTCACTCGAGAAGTTTATTTTAGGGTAATGGTCTATCTTCTTTGAGGTAAGTATCTTGCCTAACTTTATGTTGGAGGAATTACCCCTTAGGATTTGAGTCTTTGGTGCTAATTGTGTCATGTGAAGCCCGTGTATGCAAGGTGATACATGCTCAGGCTTATTTGTGGAAATTTGACCGTTTAGAGCTCTTAGGTTCTTATGTTCATTAGATATGAAGTTGTTTTGTTATGTTAAATTCCCCATTTACTAAATTCACTTTACGTGTCTTAATTGGAATTAATTGCTCCATGTTTTACCCTCACTGCCGATTAAATTCTTATGTGCCTTGACTGAAGTTGTTGCTTATTTTATTGCTATGCCACCCTTTTCGTAATTGCTTATCCCTAATTGAAGTTATTATTATCTTTCCCATGATATTCTTATCCATAGTTGAGTTTGTTAATTCTCCTTCGTAATTTCTCAACCCTAATTGAATATTTGTGATCCCTTATCATTGTTGACTTACCCTTAATTGGTGCCATGGATTCACGTTAACCCTGTTATCGTTGAATTTGCACTTATGTGGAATCTTTTCTACACAGTATCTCTTCCTTGTTGAGTTAATGCTATGTTGTACCATTATTTCCTGTTGTGCCTTTCCTTGTGAGTCCGTTCTTCCGTCTCTTTGTGTTCTGGAGTTCCTAAATTTATTTACTTACCGTATTCTTGTGTATTGTCGTTGTTGCTGTTGTATTCAGTGTTGTGTTACACGAGGTTTCTGCTGTGTGGATATTATTGTGGCACGAGGTTTCTACCGTGCGGATATTATTATGGCACGAGGTTTCTGCCGTGCGGATATTATTGTGGCATGAGGTTTCTACCGTGCGGATGTTATTGTGGCACGAGGTTTCTACCGTACGGATGTTATTGTGGCACTCGCTATTTGCTGTGCGGATGTTATTGTGGCACGAGGTTTTTTCCTTGCAGATGTTATTGTGGCACGAGGTTTCTTCTGTGCGGATGTCATTGTGGCATGAGGTTTCTGTCGTGCAGAGGTTATTGTGGCACGAGGTTTTTGCCGTGCGGATTGTTATTATGGCATGACGTTTCTGTCATGCGGGTCATTATTGTTGCACGAGGTTTCTGCACTGCCGTTGTGATTTATTTTATGATTTTATACTACGAGGAGGTACCTTGGGAGGATTTTGTTGTCATTTCCCTTTTCTGTGTACTTGTTCTTTGATTGTTGTTTTCCTTAGTGTACTATTAAGTGTTCTCCTCCGTATTGCATTATTTGCTCAGTTCTATGTAGCTAATCTCATTGTGCTGGTCGCTTATTCAAACTTCGATGTTGTCTTATTTATACTGTATATTTCATGGTGATCGTTTCTTATGTGTCATTCATTGTCCTTGCTCTTGTTTGTTGACTTGGATCGTGGTAGAACACTTGCACAAGCATACATGTAGATCAATCACCCGCATCAATTTAAGAAGATGAATCCTGACATTGTTGACCATTACGTGTATCCTTGTCTACTTGCCTTCTATGTGAGAGTTGCTTTCCCTTAGCACGTGAGTCGTCCGTACGGTTACGAATTGAAATATGGGCAAAAGTTGCCAAGTGATTTGGGTTCAAGAATTGGGACCCGTGTGCTGCGATTATGAGGTTCGGTACCTCGTGGAAATGCTTGAACAGATTGGTTCGAAAGCAGTTATTCTTATGGAGTTTTTACTAGTTTTCCCTTTATTTGATTTTTTCCCTGGACTTATAATTTGTTCATCTTACTCTACAAGATTATCACCTGACTTCTTCTTGTTAAATATTGTTGTTATTAGTGTATCATTGCAAGTATTAATCTCTATTCCTTATCCTGCTTAGCTTTATATTGATATTGTCCTCTGTTAGTTCATCTACATACTTGTCGGGTTGTTTAGTCCAATAGGTGTCTTCACTGTTCCTCGTCACTACTTCACCGAGGTTAGTCCTCATACTTACTGGGTATCACTGTGAGGTACCTTTTGCACTTTTTTTTGGTGCAAATCTAGGTTCCATGGTTGTTGTTGATTATTAGCTGGCTGGTTGAGGTGTGGAGACTCAAGGTAAACCTGTCGTCGCGTTCGCAGGCCTCAGAGTCTCCTTTTGATTTTGCTTTTGTACTGTTTGATTACCATTTCGAAAAGTTGTACTTAAGTTTTTTCTTAGCAAACTCAGTAGAGCTTATGACTTGTACCACCGGTTTTGGGAATTGTAAGTTGTGAATAAAGGTTTCTATTTCATCTTTGGTAGTTAGTGGTTAAATTCTTCTAATAATTGAGCAAGTGTTAGTCTTACCTAGTCTTGGAGACTAGGTGCTGTCACGTCATCCTAAAGAGGGAAATTGGGTCATGATAAGTTGGTATCAGAGCTCTAGGTTCATAGGTGCTATGAGTCATAAGTGAGTTTAGTAGAGTCTTGCAGATCAGTATGGAGACATCTATACTTATCTTTGAGATGCTACAGAACTATTAGGACAGTTTCACTTCCTTCATTCCTATCGTGCGAGTTTATTGACCTTGGAGTTTGAACCTTTGTCTGTCTTTTCTCTCACTAATGGTGAGGATACGAGCTGCAATTACTGATGATGTTGCCTTAGAGTCGGTGTTGCTAGGGATGGGGCAGAGGCAGAGGCCGGATGGAGCACGTGCTACAACTAGAGCATATATCAGAGCAGCAGTTGAGGAGCCTCCAGTAGCTCCGGTTGGGGGACAGGTACCGAAAGCGCCTCTTTTTACTCCAGGATTTCAGGAGAGTTTAGCACAGTTCATGAGCATGTTTAGTGCATTGGCTCAGGCGAGATTGATTTCGGCTGCACCAGCTTCTTCACAGATCGGGGAGGAGCTCAGACTCCCACCGCCCGTACTCCGGAGCAGCGAGTCCACATTGGTTAGGTTTTAGGTTTCATGAAGACACAGTGTGTTGTTCCAGTTCAGCCCGCGGTTAGGGCAACAGCATCTGGAGGAGAGTATTTTAGACTTGCGGGGTTCAAGAAGTATTGCTCTCGTACTTTCAGTGGTTTGGCTTCAGAGGATGCGCATGGGTTCTTAGGGGAGTTCTACCGTATTCTCTGCACTATGGGTATTATGGAGACGAGTGGGGTTGCTTTTACTACGTTCCAGCTTAAGGGAGCGTCATATCAGTGGTGGTGAGCGTATGAGTTGGTTAGTCCGGCCGATGCAGCTTCACTTTCATGGGTTAAGTTTTCAGGGATGTTCTTGAGAGAGTTTGTTCTCCAGACCCTTCAGGATGCATGTCGCGTGGAGTTTGAGCGGCTGCACCAGGGCACATGTCAGTATCAGAGTATGCCGTTATATTCAGCGATTTGTCCAGGCATGCGCTTACTAGGGTTTCTACAGTTAAAGAGCTAGTCTGTAGGTTCATTGGGGGACTCGGTCATGATATCCGGTGTAGCATGGTTGGGGAGTTGGAGTCGGATGTTCCATTTCAACAGGTGGTAGGATCGCTCGCCGTTAGAGGGCATGCGAGTGAGAGAGAGGGTAGGTAGGACATAAGGCCTCGTACACTGGAAGGATCTATTAGTCCCTATTTCTAGAGGCATGGTATGGCATGGTAGAGGTTTTGCGGGTCAGCCAGTTCATGTTGTACTTAAGGCTTCGCATCGTATTTTAGGTACCCATGGGTCTCACGGTACTGGTATCGGATAACCTCCACAGCCACGTCAGCAGAGAGGTTGCTTTGAGTGTGGAGATACCAGCCACATGGTGAGAGATTGTCCTAGACTCCGGGCAGATGTGTCACAGCGAGGTAATCAGGCTATGGGTCTTGTTTCAGTAGCTGATATCCCTGCACCGCCAGCTTGGGGTGCATGTTAGGCGAGTAGATAGAGCCTAAGATGAGGAGGCCTGGCCCATTGATGTGTTTTTTGCGGTAGGGCTAAGCCCGCCGCACTAGATGATGTCGTAGAGGTATGGGTTCGAATTGTTATAGAGGAGCATCATTCATATTTTTTTCGGTTCTGCTTATCAGGGTAAGTCCTTCTATGTTTCTTTACATATGGGTGAGTTTCGTGATCTTGTACTCTGCTTATGTGTTTACCCCTATCGGGAGATTCTATAGTGGTAGCCCGTGTCTATCATTTTGTTTTATTCTTTATTGAGAGTTATGATACTGTAAGTGAATTTCTGTTACCCATTTCGGTAGTTTTGATGTTATTTTGGATGGTTAGTTACGATTTGTGGTTTAGATGTTCTAATAGTGTGGGAGTTCAGTATGTGTTGTGAATCTTGTTTGCAGAATTGAATTAGTGGAAGGTTTCTATTGGTATGATGTGTATTCCACTTGTGATTCAGAGTTGAGGGTGAGACCCTCGTGGTTTCGTGTGATTTCATCTCTTTGAACCAAGTGCATGTCGCGGTGGAAGTTATATCAGGATAAGATCCTTGCGATTTGTTCATATGCTTTGATTCTTCCTTGCTAAATTGATTCGTAGAAGCGTACTGATTGGGAGTTCTGCCTGTCGGGCTTGTTTGATATCTCTCCTATGTATTTCTCCTTGCATATTTAGCCTTATTCAAGCCATGCTTGTTGAGTTTTAGCTTGCAAAGTGTGTTCCCCGGTGACGTTCGATGTGACTTGTCGATTCGAGTGAATAGTTATGAGGTCTTTATTTTTCTTGCATCGTTATTAGTATTACGGAGGTTTGAAATAGGGTTCTAACGCATATGAGGCTAATTACCGGTGCTGGATTTGATTATGGGCAGCTATTGTGATCAGAGATGTTGTTATGGGCATATGTATGATGTGTTGCGTCGTGTGGTTGTACCTTGTGGGTGTAGGCATAAGTTGTTATAGCTGGTTGAGGCTGAAAATTTCGGTTCTAAGGCTTATTGGTATTGGTTGAAGGGAAAATTTCAGTTGAGATGGTGTCGTCTGACCTATGTGGATTGGGGTGACGTGGGATCACCCACGGGTGTATGTAGAGTGAATACATTCGGTGATTGATGGCTTGGGGATAATTCTTGGCACGTTCGAGGACGAACATTTGTTGAAGAGGGGGAGGATGTAACGACCCGGCCGGTCATATTGAGAATTAGCATTCCATTCAGTGGCAAAAGGTATCGAACTGCTTCCTATTATGTGTTATGACTTGTGTGTGTGGCCTAGTTCAGTTTTCGGATAATTAGGGATCAAGTTGAAAGAAGGATTCTTGTTTATAGAAGCTTAAGCAGTAAGAGTTGACCGGAATTTGAATTTTGTGTAGGCGACTCCGAAATGGAATTTTGATGATTCCAATAGCTTGGTATGGTGATTTTGGACTTAGGTATAGGTCAGGATTTGGATTTGCAAGTCCTTAGGGTAATTTGAAGCATTCCGACAAAAATTGGAAAGTTGAAGTTTTAAAAGGTTCAGGGGTTTGACCAAGAGTTGACTTTTGTTATATCGGGGTCGGAATGCGATTGCGAGAGTTGTTTAGCTCTGTTATGTCATTTGGGACTTGTATACAAAATTTGATGTCATTCCAGATTGATTAGGTATGTTTCAGCACGAGTTTTGGAAGTTGGAAGATTTGAAAGTTCATAAGTTCGATTCATGATGTTATTCGTATTTTGTCGTTGTTTGATGTGATTTGAGACCTCGAGCGGGTCCGTATTAGGTTATGGAACTTATTGGTATATTCGGACGAGGTCCCGAGTGGCTCGGACGAGTTTCGGATTGGGTTGGGATCGTTTGGAGCTGCTGGAATTTCTTTTAACTGGCGTTTTCGCACCTGTGCGCGAGGGATCGCAAGTGCGTGCATCCAGAAGTGTGAAATAGTCGCAGAAGCGAAATAGGAAGGTTTGGACAGTTACCGCAGGTGCAAAAAATATTCCGCACCTGCGTGATTGCAGAAGCGGACGAGCAAGTGAAGGAGCAAAGAGGCAGCGCGGAAGCGCAACACTAGCCGCACATGCATTAGCGCAGAAGTGGGGCTTTCTCTGTAGGTGCAGTGAGCGTCCTCCAGTTATTCTCCGCAGTAGCAAATGCGACGCCTTAGAGGTGGCTAATGTACCGCAGGAGCGATAATGCCTGGGCAGAATCATATAAGTCGAGGGGCCATTTCGAACATATTTTGAGATGTAGACCTCGGTTTTGGGATATTTTTCGTGGGTGTTTCAAGCAACTCATTGGAGTAAGTGTTCTATACCCGACTCTTCTCATATTTCATGAATCCATTGCTATTTTCATCATTTAATTAGTGAATTAAGTTGGAAAATTGGGGAAATTTGAGAAAAATCATTCAAAATGTAAAATAATAATTTGAAGGACGAATTGGTATCAGAAATTGATAATTTTAGTATGGTTGAACTCGTATCAGAATGGGTGTTCGGGTTTTGTGAATTTTATCGGGCTTTGAGTTGTGAGCCCGGGGGTTGACTTTATAGTTTTTGTTAAAGATTGAAGTTTTATTATCCGGAATTGTTTCTTATGAGTTTTATTTATGATTTGCAGTTATTTTAGCTAGATTTGAGCCGTCCCGAGGTTATTTCACTCGAGAAGTTCATATTAGAGTAACGGTCTATCTTCTTTGAGGTAAGTATCTTGCCTAACTTTGTGTGGGGGAACCTCCCCTTAGGATTTGCGTCTTTGCTGCAAATTGTGTCATGTAAAGCCCGTGTACGCGAGGTGACGAGTACGTGCTCGGGCTTATTTGTGGAAATTTGACCGTTTAGGGCTGTTAGGTTCTTATGTTCATTAGATATGAAGTTGTTTTGTTATGTTAACTTCCCCATTTACTAAATTCACCTTACATGTCGTAATTTGAATTAATTGCTCCATGTATTGTCGACTAAACTCTTATGAGCCTTAACTGGAGTTGTTGCTTCTTTTATTGCTTGCCATCCTTTCCGTAATTGCTTATCCTTAATTGAGGTTATTATTATCTTTCCCATGATCTGCTTATCCTTAGTTGAGTTTGTTAATTCTCTTCCGCAATTGCTCCACCCTAATTGAAGATTTGTGATCCCTTATCATTGTTGACTTACCCTTAATTGGAGCCATTAATTCACTTAGTCCCACTTATCGTTGAATTTGTACTTATGTGGAATCTTTGCTACACAGTATCTCTTCCTTGTTGAGTTATTGCTATGTTGTACCATTATTTCCTGTTGTGCCTTTCCTTGTGAGTTCATTCTCCCATCTCTTTGTGTTCTGAAGTTCCAGAGTTTATTTACTTGACGTATTCTTGTGTATTGTCGTTGTTGCTATTGTATTCAGTATAGTGTTGCACGGGTTTCTGCCATGCAGATGTTATTGTGGCACGAGGTTTCTACCGTGCGGGTATTAATTGTGGCACGAGGTTTCTACTGTGCGGATGTTATTGTGGCACGAGGTTTCTGCGGTGCAGATGTTATTGTGGCACGAGGTTTCTGCGGTGCAGATGTTATTGTGGCACGAGGTCTCTGCCATGCGAATGTTATTGTGGCACGAGGTCTCTGCCGTGCGAATATTATTATTGCACGAGGTCTCTCTCGTGCGGATGTTATTGTGGCACGAGGTTTCTGCCGTCGGATGTTATTGTGGCACGAGGTTTCTACCCTGCGAATGTTATTATGGCACGAGGTTTTTGCCGTGCGAAGATTATTGTGGCACGAGGTTTTTTCCGTGCGGATTATTATTGTGGCACGAGGTTTCTGCCGTGCGGGTCCTTATTATTGCACAAGGTTTCTGTCGTGCGGTTGCTGTTGTTTGCACGAGGTTTCTGCCATTGTGATTCATTTTACGATTTGGGACTACGAGGCGGTACCTCGGGAGGGCTCTGTTGTCATTTCCCTTTTCTGTGCACTTGTCTTTGGTTGTTGTTTTCCTTAGTGTACTATTAATTGTTCTCCTCCGTGTTGCATTATTTGCTCAGTTCTATGTAGCTAATCTCGTTGTGCTAGTCGCCGCTTCAAACTTCTGCTATCTTATTTACACTATATATTTTGTCGTGATCGTTTCTTATGTGCCATTCATTGTCCTTGCTCTTGTTTGTTGACTTGGATGGTGGTAGAACACTTGCACAAGCATACACGTAGATTAATCACCCACATCAGTTTAAGAAGATGAATCCTGGCGTTATTAACCATTACATGTATCCTTGTCTACTTGCCTTTTGTGTGAGACTTGCTTTCCCTTTGCACCTGAGTCGTCCATGCAGTTATGAATTGAAATGTGTGCACAAGATGCCAAGTGATTAGGGTTCAAGAATTGGGACCTGTGAGCTGTGATTGTGAGGTTCGGTACCTCGTGGAAATGCTTGAACATATCTGGTGTGAAAGCGCTTGTTCTTATGGAGTTGTTGCTTGTTTTTCCTTTATTTGATTTTTTCCCCAGACTTAGACTGTGTTCAGCTTACTCTACAACATTATCACCTGACTGATTCTTGTTAAATATTGTTATTATTAGTGTATCATTGCAAGTATTAATTTGTGGTCCTTATCCTGCTTAGATTTATATTGATATTGTCCTTTATTAGTTCATCTACATACTAGTTCAGGTTGTTTAGTGCGGTAGGTGTCTTGACTGTCCTTCGTCACTACTTCACCGAGGTTAGTCTTGATACTTACCGGTTACTCCTATGGTGTACTCATACTATGCTTATGCACATTTTTTGTGCAGATCCAGGTTCCACGGTTGTTGTTGATTAATAGCTGGCTGGTCGAGCTGTGGAGACGCAAGGTAATCCTGTCGTTGCGTTCGCAAGTCTTGGAGTCACCTTCTAATTTCACTTTTGTATTGTTTTATTTCCATTCCGAACAGTTGTACTTAAGGATTTTCTTAGCGAACTCAGTAGAGATTATGACTTGTACTACTGATTTTGGAAATTGTTAGTAGTGAATAAAGTTTTCTATTTCATCTTTAGTAGTTAATGGTTAAATTCTTCTAATAATTCAGTAAGTATTAGGCTTACCTAGTGTTAGAGACTAGGTGCCGTCATGGCATCCTACGGAGGAAAATTAGGTCGTGATAGGGTCGGTTGAACTCATGCTACACTTCTGCACTTCTTGTGCAAATCTTGGTGTTGGTCCCAGCAGTGCGTAAAGAAGTTCACTCGGATATTACTTACCTAGGAGACTTGAGGTAGAGTTGCTGGTGTTCGCAGTGTATGAAGTCCCCTCCTACCTTATTTTCGCTGTTCATTCTGCTTCAAACATATGTATTTTATTTAGACCTTATTTGTAGTATTCTAGTTATTCATGTACTCGTGACTCCAGATTTCTTGGATATGATTAGATTGCATTGCGATTTTATTTATCATATGTATGTTAGAGAATTACAGTTTTAATTTATCAATGTTCTACTTTTTAAACTGTTACAATTGGTTAATTAATTAGCTAATGCTGGCTTGCCTAGCAAGTGCATGTTTGGCGCCATCACGCCATCGTGACAAGTTGGTATCAGAGCACTAGGTATCATGAGTCATGGGCAAGCTTAGTAGAGTCTAGAGGATCGGTACGGAGACGTATTACTTATCTTCTAGAGGCTATAAGGCTTTAGGAAAAAAATTCGTTTCTTTCCTTGTCTATCGTGCGATTTTATTCTTTCGCTGAAGTTTGAATCATTCTATTCTTTTCCTCTCACAGATGGTGAGGACACGCACATCATCCACAGCTGATCATGTCACGACCCAAAACTACGTGACCGGTACCCGGCATACTACCCGACCCGAGTGAACCAACCCATATAAAAATACCCGTCTATATGCCGAATAGATGTATCTATATGCCGAATAGATGTATGCAAAAGCCTTTGTAAACATAACCATTTTTAACACCACTACAACAAAAAAGGTCTTTAGCGGCAATTAGACAATTGTCGCTAATTTTTTCATGGAAGCCAAATATTACTGGCTAATGAATATTGGTTGCTAATTAGTATGTTTTAGCGCCCATTCGAGAGAAAAGCCGCCAATATAGTTAGTTTTTCTTTACATATTCCCTCTAATTTATCCTTTTCCATCTAAATCCTCTCGCGCCTAAATTTTTATATCGTATTTTCCCTGAAGACTGCGAAAAAGAGAAACATTTCGCTCAAAGAAGAAACTTTCTATCACAGAAAGGACCCTCCTGATTCTTCAATCCTCAGTAACCAAAATTGCTGGCCACCATGTGAATCACCGGTAAGTTAATTTATATATCTTTATAGTTCCCATCCCTATCTTTAGGATTGGTTGGATTAGTCTATGTATTAATATGAAATTGCACTAAATTGAAGCATTATCATAGGTTAATTGGTTGGGTCTAAAATCTAAATCGTTCAATTTGAAAGAGTCTCAACTTAGTATCACGCTTTCGAATTCAGCAAAATACTGTAGCAACATCTTTCTTTTTTGGGGGTTTTCGTCTTATTTAGATTAAGTGTAGTAAATATACCAGAACTTTAGTATTAAAGTATGTGCTGCAGTAGATCCTCGTATATACAGTTCACTCAATTTTAAAATACGGATTTGGAAGGTAACAATATTTTTTTTCTTGCATGCCAAATGAATATCAATTGATTACAACCCCCAAAGAATAATAATTGTCTATGGTATCCCTTGGACACGAGAATAAAACAAATACCCGGGACAATCTCCAACTAAAAGAAAGTAAGATCAATATAATAACTACCACGGAGTAAAAGTGGTGCCTAACCAAATACCTCTGAAAGAGATTCATCCTTCATCTGCTCATTTTGTACCACACCTCATCCTGAAAATATGTAAAGTAAGCGGGCCCTAAAAAGGGGTCCTGGAAGGACTGAGTACATCATCACGTACTCAATAAGTATATTAGACTCTCTCTAACTCAAGTTCCTGGGAAAAGACTTTATAAATATAATACAACCAATATTTCATATAAACCGGTAAATAGTTATATCCATCATGCTCTTTATCATTTTTAAATAAAAAGACAAGTGAAATATAAACCATAATAAAACTTTAAATTATTTATATCAATCCAAGATTTTAATTAAAATCATGCAAAACTATTTTAATTGCATTTAGTCATTGAAATCACTTTCGGCTCCTTAGGCCTAAACATAAGAAGATCCTCTTTTACCTTTAATCGGAGGCACTATACCGACACCGACATAAGAACAAAGTCACCTAGGTGATTAACCTAGCTGTAAGTATCATATACCCTACTTTCTCAGGTCATATCATCGTTGTGCTGCACAAATTGACTTAGCCATGCTAAGAAAGCCTATTTGCCTCACTTGGGGGACATATCCCACAAACCTCGGCTTAGCCTTGGAATGCGTCCCTACACCAGCACGAGTAGTTTCATGGTAACAAACTTAACATTTCAACCAATCACGGTGGTCTCCAATAGTAACTCCCAAAATATTTATAATTATCAAAATAGAATAACACGACAAACTATAAGCCTCGTTGTAATGATCCGGCCGGTTGTTTTAAGTATTGTAGCCTCGTCTCCCCATTTATTGCGTATTCTATGTTCATTTATGGTTATGTGAGTTGCCGAGGTGGTTGGTTTGGTTCCGGGGATGTTTCAGAATGAATTGGACACTTAATTCTACGATTGAAAGCTTAAGCTGAAAGAGTTGACCGAATGTTGATTTATGAGTAAACGACTCTGAAATGGAGTTTTGATATTTTTGTTAGCTTCGTAAGGTTATTTTGGACTTACAATTACGTCCAGATATTGATTTGGAGGAACGTAGGTAGTTTTGGCTTGAATTGACAAAATTTGAAAAGTTGAAGGTTTGGAAAGTTGAGAAGTTTGGCCAATAGTTTACTTTGTTGATACCGGGCTTGGATTTTTGTTCCAAGAGTTGGAATAGGTTATTGTATCATTTTTTACTTGTATGCAAAAGTTGAGGTCAATCGGATATAGTTTGGTATGTTTCAGCATTGGTTTTAGAAGTTGGAAGTTCAATAGCTGAATAGGCTTGAATTGGAGTGCGATTCGTGATTTCGATGTTGGTTGATATGATTTAAGGCTTAGATAAGTTCGTATCATATTTTAGGACCTATTGGTATGTTTGGATGGGGTCCCAGGGGCCTCGAGTGTGATTAGGATCATGTTCGACCCACTTTGGATTTGTTGGTAACGACCCGGCCAGTAGTTTTGAGTATTATAGCCCTATTCCTCCATTTACTACTTATTCTATGCTCAATTGTAGTTACGTGACTTACCGAGGTGGTTGGTTTGGTTCCGGGGATGTTTCAGAATGAATTGGGACACTTAGTCCCAAGGTTGGGAGCCTAAGTTGAAAAAGTTGACCGAATGTTGACTTATGTGTAAATGACTCAGAACTGGAGTATGGATGGTTCTGATTGCTCCGTAGGGTGATTTTTTACTTATGAGTGTGTTGGATAGTGATTTGGATGCCCGTAGGTGATTTTGGCTTGAAATGACAGAAGTTGGAAAAATTGAAGTTTGAAGAGTTGACAAGTTTGACCGAGAGTTGACTTTGTAGTTACCGACTCGAATTTTGATTCCGAAAGTTAGAATAGGTTTGATGCGTCATTTATGACTTACGTGAAATATTTAAGGTCAAGCGGAGTTGGTTTGGTATGCTCCGGCGTTAGTTTTGAAAGTTAGAAGTTCATAAGTTCATTAGGCTTGAATCAATGCGCGATTCATGGTTTTAGTGTTATTTGACGCTTCGAGCGAGTTCGTATAATGTTTTAGGACTTGTTGGTATATTTGGTTGAGGTCTTGGGGGCCGAGGGTGGATTTTGGATGGTTAATGGATTGGAATTTGGAGTTAAAATATTGCTGATGTTGCAGGTCTAGTTTCCTTCTACGTTATCACATGGGAAGGTTCGCGATCGCGAAGGCTTATTTAGGCAGCTGGTGGAATTAGTCTTGTAACGACCCGACCGGTCGTTTTGAGCTTTTGCACTTTGCTCGCTAGTTCTCGGGCATGACTTGCCCCGTGTGGTGTATTATGACTTATGTTAATCGTTGGTTTTGGTTTCAGGTTAATTAGAATGAATTTGGAAGAACAGTTCTCAGTTTAAAGCTTCAAATTTGAAAGGTTTGACCAAGATTTGACTTGTTTGTGAATGATCTCGGATTGGAATTTTTATGATTAGGTTAGCCCCGTTAGGTGATTTGGGACTTAGGAGCGTGATCGAAATGCATTTTTGGAGGTCCGCGGAAGGTTTAGGCTTGAATTGGCGAAATTGAGATTTGGCGTTTTCCGGTTGTAAGGTGAGATTTTGAAATAGAGGTCGGAATGGAATTCCGGAAGTTGCAGTAGTTTCGTTGTGGCATTTGGGATGTGCGTCCAAAATTTCAGGTTATTCGGACGTGGTTTGGTTGGTTTTTTATCAAAAGCGAAATTCGGAATATTTTTGAGGGTTTGGCTTGAATCCGATGTGTTTTGGATGATATGATGTGGTTTGAGGTGTTTGGATAAGGTGAGATTTTGATATAGAGGTCGGAATGGAATTCCGGAAGTTGCAGTAGTTTCGTTGTGGCATTTGGGATGTGCGTCCAAAATTTCAGGTTATTCGGACGTGGTTTGGTTGGGTTTTTGATCAAAAGCGGAATTCGGAAGATTTTTGAGAGTTTGGCTTGAATCCGATGTGTTTTGGATGATTTGATGTGGTTTGAGGATTTTGGAAGATTGGAACAAGTTTGAATAAGGTATTGGGATATCTTTGTGCTTTTGGTTGAGGTCCCAGGGGCCTCGGGGTGATTTCGGGTGGTCAACAGAGAAGTTGGAATTTTGTTGCAGCAGCTGAAAATTTGCTGCATCTAGTATTTTTGCACGTGCGGACTGGGGACCGCAGGTGCGACGCCGCATATGCGGAGAACTGGTCGCAGAAGCGAAAGCTGGTGATGTTGGCAAGAACCGCAGAAGCGGTTGTGGGACCGCATCTGCGAAGGCGCAGGTGCGGCTACTTCATCACAGATGCGGATTCGGCAGTTTAAGTGAAGAACCACAGAAGCGGCTCTTGGACCGCAAAAGCGGTACTGCAGATGCGGTGGATTGACCGTAGATGCGAAAATGCCTGGGTCAGAATGCATATATTTCACCCTTCGCGATTTTGAGAGGGTTTTCACCATATTTTATCCGGGAGGAAGCTTGGGAGAGATAATTTAAGAGGGAATTCAAGAGGATTTCATAGAGGTAAGATTTTTGGACCCTAAACTTGTTTATATGTTGAATTTTAACATTTCTAAGCTTGAAATCCATGAAAAATCAGTAGAAAAAATGGGTAATTAGGGCTTGAGATTTAAGAGACCTTTCAGTGGGGATTTGAGGGGCCATTTGGGGTCCGATTTTGATGTTTTGATATGTATGAAATCGTGAGAGGATGAGCATTCCGTTGATGTTAATTTTATCAGATTTCGAGACGTGGGCCCAGGGGCCGGGTTTGAGCAATTTCGGGATTTTGATGTTAAATTGGATATTTTCGAGTGGGCTTCGTTCCCTTAACATATTTTAATGATTATGTACTGATTGTGGCTAGATTTAGAGCATCCGGAGGTCGATTCGTGAGGGCAGAGGCTTCGCGGGATAGAGTTTGGACCGAATCGAGGTAAGTAATGATTGTAAATACTGTCCTGGGGGTTTGAAAACCCGGATTTCACATCGTTGTGCTACTTTGGTGTGACACACACATTAGATGACGAGTGTGGAGCCGTGCACCGCTGGGGATTCTGACTTGGTCCGTCCCGTATGACTGTTAAGTCGCGTAATTGATTTGAAATCTTATGATATTCCATATTTTAGAGATTTATATTAAAATTTGGGCTGTATGCCATGTTTGGGGCCTTGTGCCGACCTGTTGAGACCCTTAGGGGCATTTTTACTATTTTTCCTCACTCTATTTGTTTGAAAGCATAACCTCAGTCATGTTTTACCTGTTTATTGTTTAAATTTGGTTTTATCACTTTACTTCTTAAAAATATGAAAAACTGTTTGGGCTGAGTTCCCTGATTTACTGATAGACCAAGGGTCTGAATGTGAGGTTGATGATGGAGATAAACCGAGGGTCTGATTGTTAGGATAATGACTGAGATAGACCGAGGGTCTGATAGTGAGAGTTTCATATTTATGGATCGGGGTGCACGCCGCAGCAATTATATATA
>NW_017672232.1:74282-85486 GCF_001879085.1 Nicotiana attenuata | reverse complement strand
GACGGACCGGACGGGCCGTGGTACGTATGTACGGTTCGTATATTATGAGTCGGCGTGCACGCTGCATCAATATATATATATATATATATATATATATATATGGATCGGGCTGCACGCCGCAGCGATATGTTGGACCGGGCTGCACGCCGCAGTGATATAGCGCTTGGGCTTTAGGAGCCCCTCCGGAGTCTGCACACCCCCAGTAAGCGCAGTCGACTATATATATGGATCGGGCTGCACGCCGCAGCGATATATGGATCGGGCTGCACGCTGCAGCGGTTACTATATGGTACCTATTGAGTGTGAGTGCTGAGTATGAGCGCTGATTGGTAAGAGTTGAGTCACGAGTGACTAAGAGGCTTGCCCGAGGGGCTATATATATATATATATATATATATATATATATATATATATATATATATATATATATATATATACATGTACAGGAGTGATGTTTTGCCTGAGGGGCTAGTTATGGATTTACTGTTTTCACTCCTCTTTAAAGTGAGTTTCATTGAACATGGTGATTTAATTACTGTTTTCACTCATCTTTAGACCGAGCCTCTATTGAAAATGTTGAACAAATGTTTTAAATAATCTTTCATTTAAACTGAAGCTTTTAAGCTACGAAAAGGATTGTGAATTTTTTGTTATGCCCGAAGGGCTGTATACGAATTATGTTTCGCCCGAGGGGACGGTGATGGTTTTCATCTATTTTATTATAAATGGTATTGAACCCCTACTGAAACTTTTTGAAAACATTTTTTTTTCAAATGATTTTATCCAAAACCTGGATTTTAAATGAGACGATTGACTCGTATTCTGATTTGGAAGCCTGTTGTGCTTATTGAGTTTATCATAAATGTGGATTCATCGTTTTCCTACTGCTCAGTCTTTATTTACTCTTATTACTTACTGGGTTGGAGTACTCACATTACTCCCCGCACCTCGTGTGCAGATTCAGGTATTTCGGAACCCGGTAGCGGGTGTTGATTGCTCGGAGGCAGAGGTGTCGGAGTTAGCAAGGTGGTTGCACGACATTCGCAACACTGTTTTCCTTCCGTCTCATTTCCACCACTGTATTTAGCACATTTTAGACTCTTATCGTATTCAAACCTTGGTAGATGCCCATGACTAGTGACACCCTGATGTCGGGCTGTATTTATTTTCGCACTTGTTTCATTTCACTAAATCTCTACTTGTTGGGGGTTTATCCCTATAAATGACTTAAATAGACTTATTAAATTGTTAAAAACTGAATTTGGTAATGGTGTCGGCTGACCTTGTCTTCACGAGAGGCGTCATCACGACCTGGCCCGGTTTGGGGTCGTGACAAGTTGGTATCAGAGCCTAGGTTACATAGGTCTTACGAGTCATGAGCAGGTTTAGTAAAGTCTCGCGGATCGGTACGGAGACGTCTGTATTTATCCTCGGGAGGCTGCAGAACCTTTAGGAAAACTTCACATTCTTGAATTCTTATCGTGCGTCCTTGATTCAGCTTGAAATGTAACTCTTTGAATTCCTTCCACGCGTTTGTATGCGTGCATGAGCGCTTGGTATCAGATGTGCATCGATGGCTTTTGATTCCCTGATCGAGGGGCGAGATGTGATCTCTGTGTGTTGATGTTAGGCTAGTCTGGAAGACTTGAGGCCGGATTGTTACCTATAGCTTGCGCCCTGAGTTGTTGATTGCGTGAGCACGTGTTTCTGGATCTAAATGTGTTGTTGTGTCCCTATTAAGGGATGTAATGACGGGATAGTGCGTGATGAGGGTGATGTGACTGCGATATGTATTCGTACGATTTGGAAGCGATGAGTAGGATCTGCTGGGGGATAGAAGAACCATTAGGTGCTTGATTTCCATCTTGATTTGAGGTATAGCCCCGAGTTATGGGCGTGTGATGAATCCTTCCATGTTTTCTAGTTGGGAGTGAAGTAAATTTCATGTTGCGGTATGAGTACAGACTCAGGAAGACTAAGTGACTGCGTAATGTTCATGACAGTGGAAGGTATACTGAAATACCAGTTTGAGGCAAAGCAGGTGGGTTATCTCCTGCGGAGCATTCTGAGGTTGTGTGATCCTTATGTTGTCTGTTAGAAGATCTCAATTTCAAGTGAAAGATATATGTTGTAATTTGAATCTGAGTCGCATATGGGAATGGGTGTAATTGTTACGAGA
This sequence comes from Nicotiana attenuata, assembly GCF_001879085.1. Taxonomy (NCBI): domain Eukaryota; kingdom Viridiplantae; phylum Streptophyta; class Magnoliopsida; order Solanales; family Solanaceae; genus Nicotiana; species Nicotiana attenuata. The sequence continues at coordinate 83,307 of NW_017672232.1, read as the reverse complement.
GTAAATGCGAGAGTTGCAGAAGATATGAATCAGATGGTCTGTGTTCCACGAGCTTATGAGGATTGAGTTAATCTCACTATGGTATTATGGAAGCAATAAAGTATATGCGTTACGAGTTATGGTGTGTGTTTTGATCTATGCCTTCATGCCAAGTGGGGGAGTTTGCCATTGATTAGCTGATTGCACGGTTATGTGCTATGTTGGTCCCAGTTCGAGGCGTGCTGGTGAATCAGTTTTGGTTTGCGGAGATTGAGCGCGAGGATGGCTCGAGTAAAGGAAAATTTTCGACTAAGGTAAGGTTATATCATGCTTCATAGGTGTTTGAGAATCACAGAATGTCTTGAGTTGTTGTTGATAAAGAATGCTCGGTGCATAGGAAAGGAAAGTGGCTTGGTTGCATCAAGGTAAGGTTATATGCTGCAGTGTCAGAAGTACTAATGAGGCGCAGGTTATTCGGTTCTGTTGATCGGGCTAATTGCAGTTTGGGTAGAGAGGATAACTATAGAGAATGGTTCTAATGCGTTCGGGGTTTTACATGTAATAACTGGAGATTTTCAGGTGAATAATTTGGCTAGAAACTGAGGTTTGCGCTGGAGGGGATCAAGACTTTAGTCATTTCTATATCAATTATTGGATTCTATACATCAGTATTAGGAAAGTAATGTCTTCAGATTCGCAGGAAGTCTTTTCAGGGTAGGTATTCTGAATGCGGTGCTTTTAGGAGCATTTGAAAGAGAATTCAACGGGTTATGAGCCTTAGACTGTGTATTATGCTTGGGTCTCGTGTGGCGAGTCTGGGTTGAGGAATTGTGGTGCTACAGCAAGAGGGAGTATCAAGTCGAAGGTAACTCAGAAGGAAACTCGGATAGATGGGGTAGCTTGGTAATAGGCGGAATCGGTATGGTAAGGATATGACTAGTTCTTTGGGTGCTTACGAGGTAATGAGTTTCTACAAGTGTTTCACGGCAATGCTCTTAGGTGATAGTGGCTTGCGTAGTTTGGTTGAGATAGAAGGATTCAGACCCGACGGTTTAGTTTTGTGCAAAAGGAATCAGGAGAGTTCTTGACGGTTTCTACCATGGTTAGAGAGGTATATTTTCTGCTCGCGTGAAGAGCATGGGATGTGTAATGATTTTATTCTAGGTGGGATCAATGGGAAGTTCTTGACTAGTTGAGTACGTAGATGTTTGTAGCTCGGAAGGGAGATGAAGTTCTCATATTATTCTAGGATGGTATGGTATATGCGGTATGTTGTGTAGGATTGAGGTTTGCGTGTGTAAGGTTACGGTTCAGTTCTGAACAGGAGGTCATAAAATCCTTAGGCAGCACGGGCAGTTTCAGATAATTAGAGAAATGAGCTTTAGATGATTAGGGGAATGGTCTTCAGATGATTAAGGAAATGGTATTGCTAGTTGGAGGTAGTTTGACGAGGGTATATGTTTCAGAAAAAGGCAATGTGATTATGTTGATGGTACTTCGGTAGTATTGCGGCACTTTCTTGTAGATCGACTACTGATATTCGGGTTGCTTGGTGGTACAGAAGAATGTTAGAATATCTTTCGTGGAATGATTGGGTATTAGATATGTGGTATGTATTCGGACGGCGGAATTGGGATCAGGTATGGTGATTCGTGCGCTATATGGAGTTGGAGACTGGGAGTTCTCATATTCAGGCTCTGTTGTGGTTGCGGGTTGTGTGTATCGGTACTGTGTGGTGACTATTCGGGTTTGGAGACTCGAGGGGATCTTTGCTGCTTGGTACGTTGGATTTTGGATGTGATATTGGGTATGGACTGGTTGTCTCAGTGTTGTATCATTCCGAGCTATTGCGCTAAGGCGGCGATGTTGGTTATGACGGGGATGCACGGATAGAGTGGCGAGGTTCGACGGATTATGTTCTTAGTAGGGTGGTGTTATGTTTTGAAGACCCAGCGGATGGCTGGGAAGGATTTTTTTTTCTTATTGGGCTTTTGTGATGGATGTCAGTGTGGAGACTCCTACCATTGATTCAGTTCCGGTGGTGAGGGACTTTTCGGATGTGTTCTTGTGGCCGGGCACCGCATCGTATGGAACCGGCGGTGTTAAAGGAGTTGAAGGAGCAGCTTCAGGATTTCCTTGATAAGGAGTTTGTTTGCAGGCCAATGTGGATGCGTGTTCTAACTTGAGTCGACTTGGTTAGCTCCGAATTGTATTGTTGAGGGATGTGTTGGTTCGATTGCTATTGAGCTTATTAGTAATCTGGGGAGATCTATGAGTTACCCTTCTGTGTTGCGAGGTGTTATGGTTTGTGATTATAGGCACATATGGTACGGTTCAATTGAGATTTCATAGTGGAAGTCGAGCGGGAATAGTATTGGATATTGCTCGGCAGATGGCGTATCGGTTATGTCCTTTCGGGTTGTATGGGGCATGTTGTTTGCTTCACCGTGGGGATGATGATTTGCTTTGGTTCTAGACATCAAATTGCGCGTGGTTGTCTATTTCGAGCATGGAGAGCTTGAGGTTCAGCTCTTTCAATTGAGTCATTTTCATGATTTGAGTATGTTCGGATTGTTGCTTATTGGTGCGCGCTTGCACAAGTGGTGACTTTAGTCTGTATTGAGGTGTCATGTCACCAGAGTAGTTGTGTTGGAGTTAGATAAGATCGTTGGGATCTTTAATGAATAGAACGGATTCGATTTCAGCATGTTGGGAGGAATAAATATTGAGGTTCGGCTCAGAAATTTGCTATGGTCCTTGCCAAAGGAGAAGTGGCTTCATGAATGGTTGATCTAAGAAATGGTTATGGTTTATTGCGTGTTTCATTTATCATTGGCAGGGCGTGAAAGTGTCGGAATGAGACCTTAGTTGATAAGAGGTTTCTATCGGTATTCGGTTGTTATGTGCGGCTGTTATGATTAGAAGTTATCGCTGCAAGCGTTTGGTTATGTGGTATATCATGTAATTGCACCTGAGGTTGCAGGTATGGGTTATTACAGCTTGTTCGGGCTTATTCCCAGTATAAATGTGAGATTCTGATCCCATTGAAGATTTCAGAAGTGGAAATGTGGTTATACGGTTTATAGGCTAGATTGGATTGTGAAATTTCAGTTTCTATGTGTTATCGGACCCATATGAGATAGGGTGACGTGGGATCCCCCCCGGGTATATGCATGGTAAGGCTATTCAGCGAGTGGTTGGCTTTTGGAACAACTCTGGGCACGTTCGAGGACGAACGTATGTTTAAGTGGGGGAGGATATAACGACCCGACCAGTCATTTTGAGCTTTTGCACTTTGCTCGCTAGTTCTCGGGCATGACTTGCCCCGTGTGGTGTATTATGACTTATGTTAATCGTTGGTTTTGGTTTTACGTTAATCAAAATGAATTTGGAAGAACAGTTCTCAGTTTAAAGCTTAAATTTTGAAAGGTTTGACCAAGATTTGACTTGTTTGTAAATGATCTCAGATTGGAATTTTTATGATTTGGTTAGCCCCACTAGGTGATTTGGGACTTAGGAGCGTGATCGGAATGCATTTTTGGAGGTCCGCGGAAGGTTTAGGCTTGAATTGGCGAAATTGAGATTTGGCATTTTCCGGTTGTAAGGTGAGATTTTGATATAGAGGTTGGAATGGAATTCCGGAAGTTGCAGTAGTTTCATTGTGGCATTTGGGATGTGCGTGCAAAATTTCAGGTTATTCGGACGTGGTTTGGTTGGGTTTTTTTATCAAAAGCGGAATTCGGAAGATTTTTGAGAGTTTGGCTTGAATCCCATGTGTTTTGGATGATTTGATGTGGTTTGAGGTGTTTGGAAGATTGGAACAAGTTTGAATAAGGTATTGGGATATGTTTGTGCTTTTGGTTGAGCTCTCGGGGGCCTCGGGGTGATTTCGGGTGGTCAACGAAGAAGTTGGAATTTTGTTGTAGCAGCTGAAAATTTGCTGCTTCTGGTATTTTCGCACCTGCGGACTGGGGACCGCAGGTGCGACGCTTCATATGCAAAGAATTGGTCGCAGAAGCGAAAGCTGGTGAGGTTGGCAGGAACTGCAGAAGAAGTTGTGGGACCGCATCTGTGAAGGCGCAAGTGCGGCTACTTCATTGCAGATGCAGATTGGGCAGTTTAAGTGAAGAATCGCAGAAGCGGCTCTTGGACCGCAAAAGCGGTACCGCGGATGCGGTGGATTGACCGCAGATGCGAAAATGCCTGGGTCAGAATGCATATATTTCACCCTTCACGATTTTGAGAAGGTTTTCACCATATTTCATCCGGGAAGAAGCTTGGGAGAGCTAATTGAAGAGGGAATTCAAGAGGATTTTTGGACCCTAAACTTGTTTCTATGTTGAATTTTAACATTTGTAAGCTTGAAATTCATGGAAAATCAGTAGCAAAAATGGGTAATTAGGGCTTGAGACGTAGGCCCGGTGGCCGGGTTTGAGCAATTTCGAGATTTTGATGTTAAATTGGATATTTTTTAGTGGGCTTCGTTCCCTTAGCATATTTTAATGATCATGTACTGGTTGTGGCTAGAATCGGAGCATCCGGAGTTCGATTCGTGAGGTCAAAGGCATCGCGGGCTAGAGTTTAGACCGAATCGAGGTAAGTAGTGATTGTAATTACTATCCTGAGGGTTTGAAAACCCGAATTTCACATCGTTGTGCTACTTTGGGGTGACACACACGTTAGATGACGAGGGTGGAGCCTTGCACCGTTGGGGATTGTGACTTGGTCCGTCCCGTACGACTGTTAAGTCACGTATTTGATTTGAAATCTTATGATATTCCATAGTTTAGAGATTGATATTAAAATTTGGGTTGTATGCCATGTTTGGGGCCTTGTGCCGACCTGTTGAGACCCTTAGGGGCATTTTTACTATTTTTCCTTACTCTATTTATTTTAAAGCATAACCTCAGTCATGTTTTACCTGTTTATTGTTTAAATCTGGTTTTATCACTTTACTTCTTAAAAATATGAAAAACTGTTTGGGCTGAGTTCCCTGATTTAGTGATAGACCGAGGGTCTGAATGTGAGGTTGATGACGGAGATAGACCGAGGGTCTGATTATGAGGATAATGACTGAAATAGACCGAGGGTCTGATAGTGAGAGTTTCATATTTATGGATCAGGCTGCATGCAGCAACAATATATATATATATATATATATATATATATATATATATATATATATATATACATATACATACATACACATATATGGATACAGATCGGGCTACACGANATATATACATATGCATACATGTACAGGAGTGATGTTTTGCCTGAGGGGCTAGTTATGGATTTACTGTTTTCACTCCTCTTTAAAGTGAGTTTCCATTGAACATGGTGATTTAATTACTATTTTCACTCATCTTTAGACCGATCCTCTATTGAAAATGTTGAACAAATATTTTAAATAATCTTTCATTTAAACTAAAGTTTTTAAGCTACGAAAAGGATTGTGAATTTTCTGTTATGCCCGAGGGGCTGTATACGAATTATGTTTCGCTCGAGGGGCCGGTGATGGTTTTCATCTATTTTATTATAAATGGTATTGAATCGTGTGCAGATTCAGGTATTTTGGAACCCAGTAGCGGGTGTTGATTGCTCGGAGGCGGAGGTGTCGGAGTTAGCAAGGCGGTTGCATGACGTTCGCAGCACTGTTTTCCTTCCGTCTCATTTCCATCACTGTATTTAGCACATTTTAGACTCTTGTCGTATTCAGACCTTGGTAGATGCCCATGACTGGTGACACCCCGATGTCGGGCTGTATTTATTTCCGCACTTGTTTCATTTCACAAAATCTATACTTGTTGGGGGTTTTTCCCTATAAATGACTTAAATAGACTTATTAAACTGTTAAAAACTGAGTTTGGTAATGGTGTCGGTTGGCCTTGTCTTCACGAGAGGCACCATCATGACCTGGCCCGGTTTGGGGTCGTGACAAGTCTATGATATCGTGATATATGGTCTGCGATCGAGGAGCTTTGGCTTTCAGTGCATCGCGAACACGTGAAGGGGGTCACATCCGCGAAGAAGGAAAGGAGAAGCTGGGGTTCACATGAATTGTTCTTCGCGATCGGGTGAAGAGGTTCGCGATCGTGTAGGTCTGGGAGTCTGTGAGTCGCGTTCGAATGGGATTATTCATGTTCGCGGAGAGTAGTTTTTGGCAGCTTAAGGATTTGTGCTTCGGGATCGTGAAGCATTTCCCGCAATCGCGAAGAAGGGCATCTGGGCAGACTCCTAAATATTAAAAATGAGGGTTAGAGTTATATTTCATAATTTGATTTTGGGAGCTCGGATATAGGCGATTCTTTGAGGGATTTTCAAGGAAGTAATAGGGGTAAGGAATCCTAGCTCGGGTTTGGTTAAATTACATGAATCTATTATTGTTTTATCATTTAATTAATGTTTTGAGTAGGAAAAATTATAGAAACTTCATAGGCTTTAATTTGCGGATTTGAGGGTCGAGTTGTGTTTGGATTTTATTGATTTTGTCGGAGTGCGAAACGTGGGCCCGCTGTTGACTTTTTAAGTTTACTTTTTGACTTTTGCTTAAGAACTTAGCTTTATCATATCAAATTGATTCATATAGCTTGTGTTGATTGTATCGAGTTATTTTGTAACGACCCGACCGGTCGTTTTTAGAATTCACGCCCCGATCCCCTATTAACTGCTTCCTCTAAGTTCATTTCTGCTATTTTGGTTTGCTGGGACGTTCGGTGTTGAGTTTCGGGGCACTTAGTCCCTAAATGAGAGCTTAAGTGTTGAAAAGTGGTCCGTAGTCAGAACTGTGTGAAGACGGCCTCGGAATGGAAATCCGATGGTTTCGTTAGCTCCGTTAGGTGATTTCGGGGTTGGGTGCGTGTTCGGAATGTATTTTGGAGGTTCCTACCTAATTTAGGCTTGAAATGCCGAAGTTCGAATTTTTGAAGTTTCCGGTCCGATAGTGAGTTTTTGATCCGAGGGCCAGAATGGAATTCCGGAAGTTGCAGTAGCTCCGTCATGCCATTTGGGACGTGTGTGCAAAATTTCAGGTCATTCGGACGTGTTTTGGTTAGGTTTTTGATCGAAAGCGTGTTTTGATGAAATTTGAAGTTCTTAGGCTCAAATCCTTATTTAATTCGAGTTTCCGGCGTCGTTTTAGGTGTTTTAAGGATTGGTACAAGTTTGAATGGTGTAATAGGATATGTCCGTAGGTTTGGTTGAGGTTCCGAGGGCCTCGGGTGTGTTTCGGATGGGCTACGGGTCATTTCCCCTTGCTTTTGAACTGCTGTTGCTGCTTCTGGTACTCCTTCTTCGCGTTCGCGGTATGGCCTTCGCGTTCGCGAAGGCTTATCTTGGCCACCTGAAAAATCCTTCTTCCCGTTCGCGTTTAGAGCATCGCGTTCGCGAAGCTCTGCCTCTCCCTTCAACGCGTTCGCGTCTACCATCCCGCGTTCGCGTAGTTATGCTGTCTCACCCTTCGCGTTCGCGTACAGACTCACGCGTTCGCGAAGGGCGGTCTTTGGGCCTTCAAATTCTTCTTCGAACACCTTCACTTATCCTTCTTCGCGAACGCGATGCTTCTTCCGCGTTCGCGATGACCAATTTTCTGGGCAGACAGATTAAATTCCAATTTCGAGGGTTTCACCATTTTTATCACATTTTTGACTTCTAGAGCTCGGTTCTTGGCGATTTTTGAAGGGATTTTCACCTGGGCGACTTGGGTAAGTGTTTCTCACTCGATTTAGACCAATTTCCATGAATCTCCTCTTAATTTCCTCCTTTAATTTCAGATTTTTAATGAAAAATGGGTAGAACTTCATAGACCGAGTTATTGAGTTTTGAGGGGGTGTTTGACCTCCGATTTGGGAGATTTTTATATGGTTAGACTCGTGAAAGGACGAGGGTTCTGAAAATGTAAAAATTATCCGATTCCGAGACGTTGGCCTGAGGGGCGTTTTGGTCATTTTGCCTTATTTCACGCTTTAGCCTTGAATTAAATAGTAGAATCAGTTGCTTGAGATGTTATTTACAATGTGTGATTTAATTGAATAGATTTGGGCCATTTGGAGTCGAGTACTCGTGGCAAGTACGCGGTTGCTAGTTGATTTTAGCCGGTTCGAGGTAAGTATCTTGCCTAACCTTGTGTGGGGGACTTCCCCTTAGGATTTGAGTCTTCTTTGTTGATTGTATTCCTTGTACGCGAGGTGACGAGTGCGTTCTAGGATTTATTTGTGGAAAATTGCCCCTTTAGGCTCTTAGATCCTTGTAGTCACCGAATATAAAGTTGTTCTTGATACGATTTAGTTCCCTGTTATTAGCTTCACCTTTACATGTCTTACTTGGAAATTATTTGCCCCTTTTTGGCTTATTCTTGTTGCCTAATTGACTTTTACTTGTTTCACTGTAGACATTACCCTTCTATAGTCACATTATCCTTCCTAACTGCTTGTCTTTATTTGGAAAGCATTATTTCTATCTCTCGTGTAATTAATTGGTCTTAATTGGAAAGTAGTTAGATATCCTATATTCAGTTGATACTTCCTTAATTGTAATTATTTGATTCATGTTAACTTCCTTGTTGTTGAACTTAGTATTATGGAATCGTTGTTTCATATTATTTCTCCCTTGTTGAGTTGTTCTTATTGAGCTTAGTATTTCTCTGTTACGGTTATTCCTTGTGAGTTAGTTGTACCGTCTTTTGGTGAACGGAAATACCTGAGTAGATTCTCTTGCGTTGTTCCTGTATATATTGTCGTTTGTTGTGTTGTACTTGAGATTGTGACGCACGAGGTTTCTGCCATGCGGTTGTTGATACTGTGATGCACGAGGTTTCTGCCGTGCGATTGTGAATATTGTGATGCACGAGGTTTCTGCCGTGCGGTTGTTGATACTGTGATGCACGAGGTTTCTACCGTGCGATTGTGAATATTGTGATGCACGAGGTCTTTGCCGTGCTGTTGTTGTTATTGATGTTTTGCACATGCGGCGTAATAAGGCGGGATATGTTATATGCTTATATGTGGGTTGCGCATGTGGCGGAATAAGGAGGGAACATTGTGATGCA
>NW_017672232.1:68081-71842 GCF_001879085.1 Nicotiana attenuata | reverse complement strand
ACTTAAAGGCCAAGAAGTGCAAGATGCGATACCTACTACTTGGGTTCTTTATTTTTACACCACCGCCCCATGAACGTGACAGAAAATTTGATGCAAAATTGGGGGCGCAATTTATATCCTCAAAGTGGAAGGAAAAGTGATGAAAGTGTTGGCGTCGTGCTGCGACGTTAAATCAAGCGCTTGTTGGGAGGCAACCCAATTTTATTTTTTATTTTTTCTTTTGTTTATTTTTTTTATTGTGTTATTTCTTTTGTAGTATTATTTTTGTGTTTTGTAGGAGTATGAGCATGGAATCAAAGCCAAGAGGCATGGGCAAAAGCGAGCAGGTGGTTGAAACTAAGTGTGAGGTACCCGCACAAGGGATCATACCAGGGAGAAGTCTGAGTATCCCGTGAGCTGCTAATTCTTCGGCCTTTGGCCTACCAGGGAGTCTCTTTTACCCTCTTGTTATTTTTAGTGTGTATTGAGGAAATTGCACAATTTTAAGTGTGGGGTGAGGAGATTGTCTGAGTGATTTTCTGTGCTATGTTAGCTTAGTATAGTACTCGTTCTTAGTGTAGTAATTTTTTTTTAAAAAAAAAACAAACTAAAAAACGGAAAAAAAAATTGAAAGATTTGGACTTTTCCCGACGATGGATCTCCTAGTGTAACGACCCGACCGGTCGTTTTTAGAATTCACGCCCCGATCCCCTATTAACTGCTTCCTCTAAGTTCGTTTCTGCTATTTTGGTTCGCTGGGACGTTCGGTGTTGAGTTTCGGGGCACTTAGTCCCTAAATGAGAGCTTAAGTGTTGAAAAGTGGTCCGTAGTCAGAACTGTGTGAAGACGGCCTTGGAATGGAAATCCGATGGTTCCGTTAGCTCCGTTAGGTGATTTCAGGGTTGGGTGCGTGTTCGGAATGTATTTTGGAGGTTCCTAGCTAATTTAGGCTTGAAATGCCGAAGTTTGAATTTTTGAAGTTTCCGGTCCGATAGTGAGTTTTTGATCCGAGGGCCGGAATGGAATTGCGGAAGTTGCAGTAGCTCCGTCATGCCATTTGGGACGTGTGTGCAAAATTTCAGGTCATTCGATCGTGTTTTGGTTAGGTTTTTGATCGAAAGCGTGTTTTGATAAAATTTGAAGTTCTTAGGCTCAAATCCTTGTTTAATTCGAGTTTCCGGCGTCGTTTTAGATGGTTTAAGGATTGGTACAAGTTTGAATGGTGTTATAGGATATGTTCGTAGGTTTGGTTGAGGTCCCGGGGGCCTCGGGTGTGTTTCGGATGGGCTACGGGTCATTTCCCCTTGCTTTTGAACTGCTGTTGCTGCTTCTGGTACTCCTTCTTCGCGTTCGCGATATGGCCTTCGCGTTCGCGAAGGCTTATCTTGGCCACCTGAAAAATCCTTCTTCGCGTTCGCGTTTAGAGCCTCGCGTTGGCGAAGCTCTGCCTCTCCCTTCAACGCGTTCGCGTCTACCATCCCGCGTTCGCGTAGTTATGCTGTCTCACCCTTCGCGTTCGCGTACAGACTCACGCGTTCGCGAAGGGCAGTCTTTGGGCCTTCAAATTCTTCTTCTTCGCGTTCGCGGACGCGTTGTCGCGTTCGCGATGAGTAACTGAACACCTTCACTTATCCTTCTTCGCGAACGCGATGCTTCTTCCGCGTTCGCGATGACCAATTTTCTGGGCAGACAGATTAAATTCCAATTTCGAGGGTTTCACCATTGTTATCACATTTTTGACTTCTAGAGCTCGGTTCTTGGCGATTTTTGAAGGGATTTTCACCTGGGCGACTTGGGTAAGTGCTTCTCACTCGATTTAGACCAATTTCCATGAATCTCCTCTTAATTTCCTCCTTTAATTTCAGATTTTTAATGAAAAATGGGTAGAACTTCATAGACCGAATTATTGAGTTTTGAGGGGGTGTTTGACCTCCGATTTGGGAGATTTTTATATGGTTAGACTCGTGAAAGGACGAGGGTTCTGAAAATGTAAAAATTATCCGATTCCGAGAAGTTGGCCTGAGGGGCGTTTTGGTCATTTTGCCTTATTTCACGCTTTAGCCTTGAATTAAATAGTAGAATCAGTTGCTTGAGATGTTATTTACAATGTGTGATTTAATTGAATAGATTTGGGCCATTTGGAGTCGAGTACTCGTGGCAAGTACGCGGTTGCTAGTTGATTTTAGCCGGTTCGAGGTAAGTATCTTGCCTAACCTTGTGTGGGGGACTTCCCCTTAGGATTTGAGTCTTCTTTGTTGATTGTATTCCTTGTACGCGAGGTGACGAGTGCGTGCTAGGATTTATTTGTGGAAAATTGCCCCTTTAGGCTCTTAGATCCTTGTAGTCACCGAATATAAAGTTGTTCTTGGTACGATTTAGTTCCCTGTTATTAGCTTCACCTTTACATGTCTTACTTGGAAATTATTTGCCCCTTTTTGGCTTATTCTTGTTGCCTAATTGACTTTTACTTGTTTCACTGTAGACATTACCCTTCTATAGTCACATTATCATTTCCTAACTGCTTGTCTTTATTTGGAAAGCATTATTTCTATCTCTCGTGTAATTAATTGGTCTTAATTGGAAAGGAGTTAGATATCCTATATTCAGTTGATATTTCCTTAATTGTAATTATTTGATTCATGTTAACTTCCTTGTTGTTGAACTTAGTATTACGGAATCGTTGTTTCATATTATTTCTCCCTTGTTGAGTTTTTCTTATTGTGCTTAGTATTTCTCTGTTACGGTTATTCCTTGTGAGTTAGTTGTACCGTCTTTTGGTGAACGGAAATACCTGAGTTGATTCTCTTGCTTTGTTCCTGTATATATTGTCGTTTGTTGTGTTGTACTTGAGACTGTGATGCACGAGGTTTCTGCCGTGCGATTGTGAATATTATGATGCACGAGGTTTCTGCCGTGCGGCTGTTGATACTGTGATGCACGAGGTTTCTGCCGTGCGATTGTGAATATTGTGATGCACGAGGTTTCTGCCGTGCGGTTGTTGATACTGTGATGCACGAGGTTTCTGCCGTGCGGTTGATTTTGAAGGGTTGCACGAGGTCCTTGCCGTGCTGTTGTTGTTATTGATGATTTGCACATGCGGCGTAATAAGGCAGGATATGTTATATGCTTATATGTGGGTTTCGCATGTGGCGGAATATGGAGGGAACATTGTGAGGCACGTGTGGCGAAATAAGGCGGTACCTAATATCTTATTATTTGCACACGTGGCGAAATAAGGTGGGCTATGTCAGGGGATGATTGTAGAGAATTGTGACGGCCTGTGGAGGCATTCCTATTTGTTTAATAATGTGATTGTGGGTTGCTTACCGGTATGAGCTTTATCGCTTGGAAGTTGTGAGGAAACATCGTACGTGCGNATTTGGCCGTGGAAGTTGAGGTAAGTGTTTGGTTTAACCCTAGCTTCAGGGAATAGGAGTTGAGTCTTAATTGTAACTTGTTAATTGTCGAGTACGATGTATAGGCATGGTGACGAGTATCTATACATTGGTATCTAGCATGACCGTGAGTCCTTATTTTTGTGAATAGATTGGTTGTTGTTATGCCTTCCATGCTAAATTGATGACTTCTATATGTTGTAAAGATCTTGTGAAAGAAATTGTGATCTTTGAACTTCGTGGAGCGTTGTTTGAGTTGAAATACAAATTGTGAAGGTAAAAGAGATAAGTAAATCTTTGGAGCATTGGCCTCGAGTAGGTAATGTAGAACTATGTGAATAAAAGTGAAAAGAAAGAAGAAAGTAGTTATTAGAATTACTTTTCCCT
>NW_017672232.1:0-68011 GCF_001879085.1 Nicotiana attenuata | reverse complement strand
GTTTGTATTTTCTCCTTATTGTGAATTGTAGCATTCTTGGTCATTCATGCAGTCTTTACATATTTATATGTCGTTTCCATTATTCCTATGATTATACTGTTTATCGACCGGTAGGTGCCTTGACTGTTCCTCGTCACTACTCCACCGAGGTTAGTCTTGATACTTACTGGGCACCGTCGTGGTGTGCTCATGCTACTCTTCTGCACATTTTTGTTGTGCAGATACAGGTACTCCCACTCAGTTATGTAAGCCTTGGAAGGAGGCGTATCGGTAGAGACTTCGAGGTATATCTGCTACGTCCGCAGACCGAGGAGTCCCTTTCCAGCTTTCTGTAATAAGTATAGCTCTTTCAGCATTTCTCCTTTGTATATATATTCTTGAGTCAGAGCTACTTATGTATCCCTTAGCTTGTGATTTGTGAGTTTCCGGGTTTTGGGAATGTTGTTAGCTTCGAGAATTGTTATGGTATGTGCCGAGCGGCATCTTAAACACCGTTTTATTTTACTACTTCAGTTTTATTTATTTTCTTCCGCAATTATGGTTTATCTTCCGCATTGTTAGGCTTACCTAGTCGTAGGGACTAGGTGCCGTCACGACATGTTCACGGAGGGCGAACTGGGGTCGTGACATATTTGTGGCTAGATTCGAGTCGTTCGAAGGCCGATTCGCGAGGCAAGGGCTTGTTGGAGTAGAGATTTGCGCGGTTTGACGTAAGTAACACTTCTAAACTTGATTCTGAGGGTATGAATCCTTGAATTACGTGTTATGTGGTTGGTGTTGAGGTGATGCACATGCTACGTGTCGGGCGTGTGGGCATGCACCATATGAATTTTGACTCGGTCGATTCCATAGAACTGTGTAGTCAAATAATCTTGTCATTATCCATATATTCTCCATGTGTTAGAGAAATTGAGCTGTGATTTATGTTAGAAATTATGCTTAGGCTATATGCTGGTACTGTTGGGACCTAGAGAGGTCTTGTTCCTGTTGAATTACTTGCTTAATTTGAAATTATATACTCAGTCACATCTATCATTTGCATATCATATTTCAATCTCTGTTTCCATATATTGATACATCATATCGTCATTGTTTGGGCTGATTGTCATGATATTCGTGAGCCTTAGAGACTAGGGAGATTGATGATTGAGTGAGTCCGAGGGCCTAATTGCGAGAATATTTATAGGATCGGGCTGCACGTCGCGACATGCTTTAGTTATTCATGCCTTGATTGGCTTATTTTAGTGCTTGGGCAGGATCCGCCCCTCTAGAGTCCGACTTACCAGAAGTGAGCGCAGGTACCTACTGAGTGCGAGTGCGAATGCGAGAGGCGAGTGCGAGTTCCTAGAGTGAGTGCCGAGCGATTGGGAGGACTGAGTGACTGTGAGGACCGAGTGACTGTGAGGAATGAGTGACTGCGAGGATTGAGTGAATATGAGGATTGAGTGAATGGGAGGACTGAGTGAATTGATACTACAAGATTATGCATATAATTTTTATCGGTGCATTGCATTACAATTGGCATGCATAATTGACATGTATGTATAGAGATGTATCATTCCTCATTTCAGTCACACTTGGCATATTTTATCTACTTTGAGCTTAAACTGTTGAACATGAAACCATGTCTACATTTCTGTACTATTAAATTCTGTAACAGTACATACTTTGTGCTAGGGCTCGAGCAATCTATACGGGCACGGTTCGTTTGACTGTTTGGCCCTTATAATAAATCCTACCTATCGAGACCCTTCCATCACGAAGTTTTTTTCCTTGCTAAAGCAGATATCCAAGGGTAATGCCCCTAGTATTCGAGGTTGATCATAGAAAGAAGCCCCGGATAATGGTTAATGCGATCCTTTACACTGATTCATGGCGGACCTTATATTCTAAGTTAGCACGATCCACTGTTGCCTCGTTATAAGCCTTGGCGGAAAACCCATTTGGGACAAAACCAGTTCAAGGGAAAAAAAGTGCAACACGTGCTTTCAGACCTAAAAATCATTAAAAAAAAGACCTAAAAATTTGTACCGCTTCTTGTTAGTTACCTGCAAGCGTTAGTTCAAAAATAAGTAAAAAAGGAAATGAATGGGGTCATACCTTAGCAGTAGTATCGCTTCAAGTGAGTTATGTTCCAGTTATTCAGTAGCCTTTCACCGTTCATTTCCTCGAGTTTGTACGATCCTTTTCCGATGACCTCGAGAACTTTGTACGGTCCTTCCCAGTTCAGCCCCAACTTCCCTTCATTCGGGTTCCGGGTGTTTAGTGTGACCTTCCTTAGTACTAAGTGCCAGATATTGAAATGTCGAAGGTTGGCCCTTCGATCGTAATACCTTTCGATCCGAGGGCGGCTTCGCGCCTTTCATCTATAGCTCTAGGCTCATGTTCATGGTCTCATCGTTCGATTCCTTGGTAGCATATCAGAATTTGATACTTGGTTCACTAACCTCGACCGGTATTAGAGCTTCGGCGCCGTAAACCAATGAGAACGGGGTGGCCCCGATACTGGACTTCGAGGTTGTACGGTATGCCCATAGGACTTCGGCCAGGATTTCCTTCCATTTTCCTTTGGCTTCAGTTAAGCTCTTTTTGAGGTTTTGGAGTATGGTTTTGTTGGTCGATTCCGCTTGTCCGTTCCCACTAGGGTGATAGGGTGTTGATAGGATCCTTTTGATCTTATGGTCTTCGAGAAATTTGGTCACTTTGCTGCCGATAAATTGTTTCTCGTTGTCGCACACGATTTCGGATGGCATTCCGAACCGACATATAATGTGGTCCCAAACTAAGTCGATGACTTCCTTCTCCCTGACCTTCTCGTATGCCTGGGCTTCAACCCACTTAGAAAAATAGTCAGTCATAAACAATATGAATTGAGCCTTACCGAGTGCCCATGGGAGACGGCCAACGATGTTCATCCCCCCACTCATGAATGGCCATGGTGACAAGACCGAATGCAGCAGCTCCCCGGGTTGGTGAATCATCGGAGCATGTCTTTGGCATTCATCACATTTTCGTACGAACTCCTTCGCGTCTTTTTTCCATGTCGATCCAGTAATAGCCGGCTCTTATTACCTTTTGAACCAATGATTCGAAGCCTGGATGATTTCCGCAGGTGCCCTCGTGGACTTCCCTCAGAACGTACTCGGTATCTCCTTGTCCTCGACATATTGCCAGTGCACCTTCAAACAATCTTCTGAACAAGGTTCCATCTGTGGACAAGCTGAATCGGGTTGCCTTTGTGCGCAGAGTCCTCGATTCTTTTGGATTTGAGGGCAGTTTCCCGGACATGAAATATTCTAAATATTTGTTTCTCCAATCCCAAGTCAAGCTTGTAGGGTTTATTTCGGCGTGAGCTTCTTCCACTACCGATCTCGTGAGTTGTACGATTGCCACTGAGTTGAGCTCTTCGCCTTCGACCAATGATCCTAAGTTCGCAAGGGCATCGGCATCGTTATTCTGATCCTGAGGTACGTGTTGCAAAGTCCACTCTTTGAACCGATGTAATGTTACTTGCAACTTATCTAGGTATCTTTGCATTCGTTCTTTTCCGAATTCGAATGTCCCACTAACTTAGTTCACCACAAGGAGGGAGTCACACTTAGTTTCGATCACCTTCGCCCCCAAGCTTTTGGCTAGTTCGAGACCTGCAATCATGGCCTCATATTCGGCCTCGTTGTTAGTAAATTTCACAGTTCTAATAGATTGTCTATCTACTTTGCCTGTGGGTGGCTTCAATACGATGCTAAGTTCGGACCCTTTTGCGTTCGAGGCATCGTTGGTAAAGAGAGTCAAAATTCCCGAAGACGTCCCTGAGTTTATCAACAACTCTCTTTCGACCTCAAGTATTAGGGCCGGCGTAAAGTCGGCCACAAAATCTGCCAAAATTTGAGATTTAATGGCCGTTCGAGGTTGATACTCAATATCGTACCTGCTGATTTCAATGGCCCATTTGGCCAATCATCCCGAGAGTTCGGGTTTATGCATTATATTTCGCAATGGGTAAGTTGTCACAACACATATAGGATGGCACTGAAAATATGGTTTCGATTTCCTAGAGGCGCTTAGCAAAGCGAGCGCCAATTTTTCTAAGTGACGATACCTAGTTACGGCCTCACCCAGGGTCCTGCTAACGTAATAAATTGGAAATTACGTACCTTGATCTTCCCGAACTAGGACTCCACTTACCGCTTTCTCTGATACTACCAAGTACAGGCATAATTGTTCGTCTGCCTTCGGCATGTGAAGCATTAGTGGGATTGATAGATATCGCTTGAGTTCTTCCAAGGCCCGTTGACATTGTTGGGTCCATGTAAAGTTGTTTTTCTTCTTCAGTAACAAGAATTATCGGTTACTCTTATCGGAGGACCTTGAGAGGAATCGCCCCAGACCGGCAATGTGCCTGGTTAGCCTTTGCACGACCTTCACGTTGTCCACTACCATGATATCCTAGATAACTTTGATCTTTTCGGGGTTGATCTTGATTCCTCGGTTGGATACCATGAACCCGAGAGATTTACTTGATCCGACTCCGAACGCAAATTTCTCTGGATTCAGCTTCATGTTATACTTCTTCAATATACTAAAGGCTTCCTACAAATGATCTAAACGGTCCTCTGCTCGCAGGGACTTCCATGGATTTCCTATTTGTTCTTTGAACATCCGGTTTACTAGGAGTTGGTAAGTGGCACCGGAGTTTTTTACACCAAATGGCATCACGTTATAGGAGTATGTGCCATAGTGATGAAGGAGATTTTTTCCTGATCATCGGGGTTCATCCGTATTTGGTTGTACCCAGAGTGGGCATCGAGAAAACTGAGGATCTCGTGGCCGGCTGTGGCATCGATCATGCAATCAATGTTGGGCAAAGGGAAAGAGTCCTTGGGACATGCCTTAGTTAAATATTTATAATCTACATTCTCAGTTTGTTCCCTTTTTTAGGGACTACTGCTACGTTTGCTAACCATTTCGGGTATTTAACTTCTCGAATGGACCCTATTTTAAGGAGTTTAGTTACCTCGTCCTTGATGAAAGCATGTTTGATCTCATACTAGGGTCTCCTCTTCTATTTGACCGGGTGGAATTTTGGGTCCAGGCTTAGCTTGTGAGGGGTAATCTCCGGCGGGATCCCTGCCATATCAAGATGGGACCAAGCAAAACAATCTAGGTTAGCTATAAGAAATTAAATGAGTTTTTTCCTGAGCTCGGGGGTTAACCCCGTGCCTCGGTATACCTTCTGATCAGGTAGATGTTCGATCAATGTGACATGTTCCAGCTCTTCGACCATTGACTTTGTAGCATCAAAATTATCAGGGGCTATAAAAGATTTGGGAACCCCGTAATTATCGTCTTCATCGGCCCCCTGTTTATCTGATTGGGTTGTGGCTAGTGTCGATAATTGCTATTTTGCTTCCTGCTTTCTATCCGAACTTGGTCCCATTGATGTCACCTGTGTTGATACCAGAATCACTTCTTCGTCTGCAAACATTTCCTTTGTGGCCGGTTGCTCCCCGTAGATCATTTTAATCCCTCATGGCATCAGGAATTTTAACACTTGGTGAAGAGTCGAGGGCACTGCCCTCATGTTGTGGATCCATGGCCTCCCAAATAGGGTGTTGTACTTCATGTCCCCCTCAGTCACATTAAACTTGGTTTCCTAGATGGTCCCGGCAATGTTTACTGGTAATGTTATTTCTCCCTTAGTAGTTTCACATGCCATGTTGAATCCGTTTAGCACTCGGGCTGCAGGCACGACTTGGTCTTGTAGGCAGAGTTGTTCTCCGACCCTCGATCGAATGATGTTGGCCGAGCTTCCTGGATCAATTAACACACATTTAACTCGAGATTTATTCATGAGTATAGATATTACGAGTGCATCATTGTGGGGCTGCACGATTCCTTCTACGTCCTCGTCGATGAAAGACAAAGTCCGTTCTGGTATGTAATCTCGAGTCCATTTTCCCCTTGTGATGGATACTTTGGAGCGCTTTAACATCAGACCTTGAGGAACACGACCCCTCTGATGATCATGTGAATGACGTGTTGAGGTTCTTCTTGCTCGGTTTGTTTATTAGAGTGCCTATTTCTAAAATGATTCTTGGCTCGATCACTTAGGAATTCTCGAAGATGCCCGTTGTTGAATAACCGGGCTACCTCTTCCCTCAACCGTCGGCAATCCTTTGTTATGTGGCCGTGAGTGCCATGATATTTGCATATCTGGTTCAGATCGCTTTTGGCTGGGTCGGATTGTATAGGTCGAGGCCATTTGTATCTTTGATGCATCCAATAGCCAATACGATAGCAGCAACATCAATCTTAAAGTTATATTCTGATAACCTCAGTGGTTCTTTAGGTCTGATAGGCCTGTCGAAACCATTCTTGCTCATGAGTCCCCGGCTGCTCTAGCCTCGGTCATTTCTCCTTTCATTTCGCATAGAACCCCGTCCGGACCCTCTACTTCTTCGATCCTCATTGTAAGGCTGATACTGATCCCTGTTCGGCCTTGTTCACGATCGATATCTCTCTTGACTCTATCGAAGGGTCAAATAGGGTAAATAGACTCGGAAGGAGCCCCCAGTTGATCATCTTCGACTCTGATCTTTGATTGATATCGATTATGCACATCGGCCCAAGTGGCATCCGAATATTCTATCAGATTCTACTTCAACTGCATTTAAGCCACCGAAATTTGAACATTGAGTGCTTGGGTAAAAGCTTGAACGGCCCAATAATCAGCAACTGGTAGCAGGTCCATCCGTTCCATTTGAAACTGAGATACGAACACTCTGAGCATTTCATTATCCTTTTGCCTTACTTTGAAGAGGTCCAACTTCCTGGTTTCGACCTTGATAGCCCCAGCGTGTGCTTTCACAAAAGATTCTGCAAGCATAGCAAATGAGTAAATTATATTAGGGGGTAACTTGTGATACCATATCATAGCTCCCTTTGACAGGGTTTCCCCGAATTTCTTCAATAGGACAGACTCGATCTCATCATCCTCCAAGTCGTTTCCTTTGATGGCGCATGTGTATGAAGTGACATACTTGTTTGGGTCAGTCGAGCCGTTGTACTTAGTAATCTCAGGCATGCGGAATTTTTAAGGGATTGGCTTTGGAGCCGCACTCGGAGGGAAAGGGTTCTGTACAAACTTCTTGGCATCCAAGCCTTTCAGTATCGGCGGCGCTCCCGGGATCTGGTCGACCCTGGAATTGTATGTTTCCACCTTTTTGTCGTTTTCTTTGATTTTCTTCTCCCCTGATTCTATTCGTTTTGTTAGCTCCTCAAGCATTTTTATGATCTCGGGGTTATTACCCGACTCGTTCCCACAAGACCTCTCCGTGACTGGTTCCTCCCTACGGGTGATCTCTCGAGACGGATCGGGCTCGATTCTGCTCAGTACGCGGCTCTGGTTTTGTAATTGAGCTATCGCCGCCTATTGAGCCTGTAACATTTCGAATATCATCTGTAGATTGATCTCGCTCCTCCATTGTTTTGAGTCCGTGCTGTCGATCGGGCTCCACCACGAATGCTATTCTCGGGGTCAGAAGGGAGGCTTGTGTCGGTAGCCACATGCGAATTAGTGTCCAACGGGTCCGCAATTGGAATTCCGATGGGATCAACGGGCGGTACCTCGTTACCGGACGCTATGTGATTTTTTTCACGGTGGTGACCAGACTCATTGTCAGCAGGTAGAGGTGCTAATTCTGAGTTTGACATATTGAGCTTAAGCCAGAAATCAGAGACACTTCAAAAAATAAGTGTAAAATAGAGTGTGTTATAGAAATTTGTATCAAATAACCACTATTATCCTTAGCCTCGCGGTGGGCGCCAAACTGTTTACCCACATAATCAGATAACAATTGAATTTATAAGTAGTTTTAAGGATACGTAGATTAATTTGACACAAAGTGATAAATTAAATTGTAGATAAGCGAAAATCATAAAGTAAATTCAAATTATATAACTCGAACAGTTATAACCTTGAAAAGTAAGTCTCGCTTGAACTGTATGTAATTCAAATGATATTAGATACAAAAGAACATTAGCTTGCAGGAAGAAAATTATATTATAATGCTTTGGGATGTGTGTTACAATGTGTTTTACAATTAATCAACCTTTATATAGTAGGGGAGTCCTACTTAGGTACAATTCTATATAAGGTAAAAAATCTCATGATTTGCTAATTAATCGGTTTCTCATTGACATGTGCCGAGATTTCCGCCGTGATATCCTACCGGTTATGATATTTCGGCCTTCCGTTATTTGGTCCGACAATATTTCCTCGAGCTCATTCAGAAGCAAGGTCGGTTTCGGAGTCACGGACTCGATGATCTTGAAGACGTATGTTCTAACCTCGTACCTTGGTTCGATGGAACTCGGGGTCGATCTTCAATCCGTTACATTTCAATCCCGACCTGTCATGCAATAGAAGAGCCCGATTCCGACCGTATACAAACTCACAAACTTGCATGTCAAGAATCTCAATAATTCTTCCTCATAATTCAAAAATCGTCATTCTCAATATTTGAACATTTCTATCAAAAATACAAAATGGCATTATCTCCTAGGTTATTACCTCATTCACCGCACCGCATATCTATTCGTCCATATCTCCATAGTTAGGCACATTAATTTGAGGGGATTTGCGGCGGGAGGGATAGGGGTGGCTGGTGCAAAAAACAAAAAAATAAAAAAAATTGAAAATACAAAAAAAAAAGAAAAAAAAAGAAGAAGTAAAATTGGGGCAATTAAGTAAATTTTTATGTAAGTTGGGTTGAGATCCCTTTGTTTTGGGTGAGTTTCATGGGTTGTATTTGAGCTGCTTAATGGGTCAGAAATGGGCTATAAAATATAATGAAACTTGGGTTCAACCCAAATAAACCCAGGAGCTAAAATATTTGTAGCCCAATCCATTAATCTCTGGGCAGGTATAAACTCGTGTACATATCCCCGCTCTTTATAGTAACCTCACAAGTCGAGAAGTATGTTTTAGCATCTGAGGCTCATTACACCTTTTCATCATTTTCTTTTTACAATACCTCTCCATAACTCTTAAACCCACATTCTAGGTGACGTCCACCCAAATAATAATTCTGTACTTGAGATGACACATATTTATTTTTATCCCTACATCCTCTGTAATTCTTTTGGAACTACGGTTTCATCGTAATACTTAAAGTCATGTTACATAATTCATTCTCCATTTTCAAGTCTTTGACCAAATTTGTACATAAGAATTTTCTTTTACATGCAAAGATTCCATTTTTCTATCTTCTCACTACAATCTTAACTATGAACAATCCAAAAACTTCTAACTTCATTCCTCCTAAGCCTCTTGTCATTGATCAAATGCAATGCTCAACATCTCCTACGCCTTCAAACCAATGTTTCAAGGACAGTCTAATTGATGGGATTCATGATGGAGAGATCCACATGATCATTGATTCACATAACCAGTCTCATCTACCACCTTCTAATGGTCTTGCAAATACAATACCCTACTCAAATGATGATCATCTAATTCATCTATCTCCAGAAGACCTACATCGCATTTACTCTCCATGGAAATTCTATGCGATCATAAAACTACAAGGAATGAGAATCCAACATCAATTGCTCAAAAAGAAGATTCAAGATCTGTGGAAACTAAAAGAAAATTTTCCACTCATATATCTAGGATCTGATTATTTTATTACAAAGTTTAGCAATGAAGATAGCATGTTTAAAGTCCTTCATCAAGGTCCTTGGTTCATCTTTGGACATTTCCTATTTGTCCAAAATGGGTACCAAACTTTATTGCCTCAAAAGCCAAGATCTCACTAGCTGCTATTTGGCTACGTTTACCACAATTGCCAACTGAATTTTATGGTGGCCAAATCCTCACAAAAGTTGGAAACAAGATTGGTAAACTTTTAAAAATTGATGCATGCACCTCTTCTACCCTAAGGGGTCGTTATGCTAGATTATGTATTGAAGTTCCACTGGAGGTTCCGGTCACACCATTTGTTTACATTGGACCACACAAACAAGAAATTTATCATGAAGGTGTCAATTTCCTATGCAAGAATTGTGGTAGACTAGGGCATTCAATGGCCTCATGCAATTACACGATACAAAGAAGCAAACCTTCCACTTCAAAAGGAGACAATGCCACTAGCCAATCTAAGGCTTTAGACACTACAAGTCATGACATGCAAAAGGGATCTCCTCTACCTAAAGAAGATGTCTGGCACACTGTTTCTTTCCCCAAGAAGAAGAAGACTATGTACAAGCCAAAATCACAACAAGCCAATAATGGTAAGACAATGGTCCATTTACTTCCCATCCCAGGTAAGTCCTCCCTTCCCCCTCTATCTAGAAATATTAATCTCAACGGGAACACCCCTACTCCTTTTTTACTTACTAATAATACTAATCAAAATGTTAATACAATTGATTCAAACAACTCCTTTGATGCATTGGACAATCCGCCTGCTACCACCAATGAATTCACAAGGAGTCTAGGAAATAACGACAACCCCTGCATGGCAATTGACGTGGCTGTCAATGAGCCAATAAACGTCCACTTGGCATACCCCAAAATCACCCAATTAAATTATATGCAAAGCCATAATTACTCCTCTACTACTAATGATGCACTAAACCATCTTAAATCTATGCGTATGTCACACATAACCGCCTCCAATTCCTCTAATATAACACATCCCACCACTAATGCTATATTACTAGTTGCATGGGCGTTAATTCCCCATCTTCAATACCAAACCACGTGGACAAAGAACTTCCCTCCCAATCCCAAATGGCCAATGAACAACACCACGTTTCCCTAACAAAATCTAAGCAAAATCTCTCTAACACCACTGCCTCACATAACCTAGCAGATATCAATATAGATATCAACACTGCATGTCCATCCATCTCGACTACTCACAGTAAAAACCTAGACCTATACTCTCATAACACTCATATAAACCCTAACCTTCCTCTTGACAATGCCAAGGATCCCAATCACTCAAAGAAGACGTTATCGTCTGGTGCAAATACTACGACACCAAAGAGCCCTAAACATGTCCAACCCACCTCTTCCCCAAAATGAAGCATCAAGCAACCAGATCTTCTTCATACAACCACCACTACCACAGGATCATCAACCCCTTTCATGGGTGGAGCAAGCCCTCATGGGCTATGCAATAACGTTCAGCATGATTCTCAATGGTCAAGAAACAATCATAGTTCTACAAAACTCTCATTTCCTAGCTCAACTAGTTTCGGAGGGAATGAATATGGCCATGAACAATTATTTCAACCATGTGTGGATGAACAACATCCTCCACCCACTAGCCCCCTCCCTAAACCTCAGACAAGCCCAAGCCATGAGGAATCAATGGAGTCTCCCACCCCACTTCAATCCCATCCAGTCCCAACAAGTCCCAGCAGATCTCCCATTCTTCCCTCCAGGGGAGATCAACAACATGAACCCCATCTTCATCCCCTGGAAGACTCCGGTCGACACAGTAGCTCCACAAAACAACCAACAACAACCCCATGCACCACCCCCACAACATGCACAACCCCCACCCCCACAGCCACCTCTTGCACAACCCCAGATCCCTCCAATGAACCCTCAGGTTCAGGCCCCTCTCAATGTACTAGAACCAAAAAATGTAGAGATGGAGGAGGAGGAAGAAGTAAATCTACTGGGATCCGATCCAGTCCTAGAATTTTCAAGAATCAACGAGGTAAAAGTCTACCTCTTCAGGAATCAAAGAGAAAAAAGGTATGTTCTAAGCTGCCCAACAGCACTACACAAATTCTCAATAGATGTGAGACCCCCTCAGGACCCAACGGTGAGGAATCATGCCATGATCCTAGTTCCTTCATTAAGGAGGAACCCAGTTCCTCAAGCTCAGAGGGAAAATGGGACACCAACAAACCATGCAAATATGTATAGGCCTATCATTGTGATAATTTGGAACATCCAGGGTGGCAACAATGAGAACTTTAGGGTCAACTTTCGAGAAATGCTTGATACTCATAGACCTTACATGGTTACTCTTCTGGAAACTAGAATGGAAAGTCACTCGTCCCTTCTAAGTGATTTTGAGTTTTCTCAAATGATTGAGGTGCCCAGTGAGGGTCAATCAGGAGGTATAGTGCTACTTTGGGGTGCAAATATGGTCCAAGTTCATAACTTTGTTAGAAACAATCAAGAAATTCATGCCATAATCGAGGTACTTCCTTTAAAAATTACTTGGCTCTTTTCTTCTGTTTATGTTAGTCCTAAGTTGTTTAAATGGGTAGAGATGTGGAATAACATAGAAAAAATCAGTAATACTGTTAACGGCCCATGGCTTCTAGGGGGGATTTCAATGATGTCATTACCTCAAATGAAAAGCTTGGTGGTAACACCATTAATCGTAGACGTAGCAAAGAGATTTGGAAAAGTATTAATCATTGTAAGCTACTAGACTTAGGATACAAGGGTTGTAAATACACATGGTCAAACCATAGGAAAAAATCTAAAGGTTTAATTATGGAACGACTAGATAGAATCTTTGTGAATAAAGAGTGGATCGACCTTTACCCTAAGGCTGTAGTGGTTCATCTTCCTAAAACTCATTCCGACCATAATCCTCTACTATTAAACTTAAAACCTAGGTATGGAAACAGTATTGACAAACCCTTTCGTTTAGAAACTATATGGTGTAGACATCCTGGCTTTATTAATATAGTAAAACAAAGTTGGTTAGGAAAAGACCTTGTTGATGCCCAGAATAATTTTACCAAGGAAGTTATTCATTGGAAGAATTCTACTTTTGGGGATATCTTCAAAAGAAAGACAAATCCTTGCTAGACTCAATGGAATCCAGTCTTCTCCGCATCACCATAATAGTGATTTCCTACGAAACCTTGAGTCCACCCTCCAATTATAATATAACAATATCTTACATATGGAGCATGACTTTTGGAAGTTATGATCTAGGAGTAATTGGCTAAATGATGGCGATGCCAACACAAAGTTCTTCCATATTATGGCCTCTAATCGTAAACGCCGTAATGCCATTATGTACTTCACTAATGATAAAGGAGATTGGATAACAGATCCAAACAAAATTTTAGATCAATCCTTTACTTTCTTTAGAGAGGCCTTTCAAAGTGCACAAATTGCCTCCCCTATTAAAAATTCTATCTATGATCCTTCGACTATTAATAAGCCAGACTAACATTGTCTAGACAACCCCCTCACCAATATAGAAATCACTAAGGCCATCTTTTCGTTCAAACCTTTTAAAGCTTCAGGCCCGGATGGCATACATCCCTTTTTCTATCAAAAATATTGGCACATTTTAAAAGACTCCTTCACATCTTACTGTCACAAAGTTTTTTCCACACAATCCCTGCCTAGTGGAATAAATGACACTTATTTATGTCTCATTCACAAATTCCCCAATGCTTATAATCTTAAAAATATCAGACCTATCGGATTATGCAATACTGCTTACAAGGTCATTACTAAAATCATTGCCAATAGATTAAAATCCTTCCTGCCCCTCCTAATCAGTCCTATGCAATCTAGCTTCATGAAAAATAGAAGAACTAGTGACAACGCCATCATCATTCAGGAAATTATGAATAGTCTTAGATGTTCAAAAAAATCTAACTTTGATATGCTCGTTAAACTAGATTTAGAAAAAGCATTTGATAGACTAGAATGGTCTTTTATCCATAAGACCCTTCATTACTTCAAATTTCCTCCTAAGATTACAAGACTCATTATGCACTGTATTACTACTAGCTCAATAGGGGTGTTAGTAAATGGATCAAGAACAAATTTTTTCCAACCTAGTAGGGGTATTCGTCAAGGTGATCCTCTCTCCCCCTATATTTTCATATTGTGCATTGAACTTCTTTCTAGACTTATCAATCACCAGGTTGATCTTAGGAATTGGGATCCCATCCAAATTGACCATAGGGGCCCTTCCTTCTCCCATATACTATTTGCGGATGACCTAACTCTCATGGAAAAAGCTAATAAAAAAACTAGCCTTTGCATAAAAGAATGCATGGATTTTTTCTCCATGGAATCTGGACTAACCATAAACAAATCTAAGTCCAGAATTGTTATCCCTCCTAATTGCCCAAAAGATCACTTAATCTACCTAAACTCTCTTTTTGGCATAAAATGCACCACTGAGTTTGGTAAATATCTTGGATTCCCTATCCTTAATAAAAATCCTAAAGCCAAAGACTTCCAATTCATCCTGGATAAGTTACAAACTAGACTCTCTCATTGGAAATATTCCTTTCTCAATATGGCTGGGCGTACTACACTAGCAAAAAGTACCCTAGGAGCAATCCCCTCTCACATAATGCAATACACTCTCCTTCCTTCTAAAATCCTTCAATCCATTGATAAAATTCAAAGAAATTTTATTTGGGTCACTAAAAGTACTTCTAAAAAGCTTCATCTCATTAATTGGGACACTGTCACCAAGGATATAAAGGAAGGTGGATTAGGTATTCACAAGGCAAAGTATAAGAACTTGGTTTCCCTTTCAAGCCTTGTGTGGAGACTCATAAAAAATTCATCATCACCTTGGTGTTACCTTATCATGTCCAAGTATGCTCACTCAAAGGCTATCACAAACTATTCTTTCATCTGGAAATCCATCCTCCAAGGATGGAAACTATGCAACAAAGGAATTCTGTGACATCCCTCAAAAAATTCGAGCTTAAGCATTTGGTATAACAATTGGATTTACAACAACTGCCCTACCCTTAGAAGCTCTATTGAGGGCCCCCTTAACAAAAGTGAATGTGATCTTTCCCTGGGCAAGTTAAGTAGGGGCAATAATTGGGATTTAAGCAAAATTGGCTTTGAATTATCCCCTAAAGTTATTCACAATATTAGTCTTACTCCTACCCCCTCCAATAACTCCAAAGTGGATGATCTCAGTTGGAAACTAAGCTCTAATGGTATTTTCTCCACAAAGTCCTGCTATAACCTTCTTAATAATCCCTACCCTCCTTCAAATTCTTATAAATGGATATGGGATCTACATTGTCCTAACAAGATCAAAATCTTTCTCTGGAAGTGCTGTCACAACCGTGTTCCGTGTAGAGATTATTTTCACAAAATTGGTATGAATGTGGATGACACATGCACTACATGCAGAATGGGTATTGAGACCATCCAACACATCTTCTTATACTGTGCTTCAACCCAAAAATTCTGGAAAGCCATGGGCATCAGCTACCATAACACTATGGGCGATATTAATTGGCTTAGTGACCTTCGTGATGCCTTCATCAATCAAAATTCTCGTAAGATTAGTTGACAAACTCTTTTTCCTTTTTGCATTTGGGAACTTTGAAAAAACAGGAATAACAATAATCTTAATAACCTTCGCTACCATCTTGACGTAAAAAAAACCCATGGACTTTGCATGGGAATATATCTTTTTCACTGAGTTGAACCCTTTTAAAGCCAAGAAAATTCCCATTGAGATTAGGTGGTACAAACCACCAAAAAATGCTATTAAACTTAACTGTGATGGCGCTTTCTCTTCTACTAACAATGCAGCAGGAATTGGTGGACTATTCCGCAATAGTAATGGTGATTGGATTTTGGGACATCAAAAAGCGACACATGCTGCCTCCCCAGTTCATGCAGAATTACCAGCACTTCTCGAAGGGCTAAAAATTGCAGTAAACTTTAAAGATACAAACATGGAAATTGAAACTGACAGCACGGATGTCATTAAACTACTACATGAGGAATGTACTAACTTTCAAAATATTATTCTTGAATGCAGATGGTTAATGCACCAACTGAAGCTCCCATTACTGAGGCACAACTTTAGGGAAGGAAATGAAGTAGCTCATCGACTGGCCAAGGAAGCTTTGAAGAAACCTCCCAGTGACAAATGTATTTACCATGCTTGTCCTCCTTTTTTGTGCAAGAAGAAATTCAAAAAGACAAGCATGAATCTTGTAATAGTTTAAGAACTATCTCTACGGATGTTTGTAATTTCCTAGCAACTATGGGCAATAGTAATGCCCTTAAGACTATGTCTTACTCCTGTAATTTGTCTTTTAAGTAATAAATATCGTGCTTTTATGTTCCAAAAAAAATGATTTCAAAATTATGTCGCCCCTTTGTACAGTTTTATCCCGTGACGTATCCATCCATTCGAGATTCTTTGCGATTTAAAGTCATTCAATTTCATTTATGACTTTTCATTATTCCTCCAAAAGTTAGTTGCCCTAAATCGCACATGCAAGTATACGCGGTCAATCAAGTAATAAAGAGTAAGTAGAATATTGTTTCCATGAGAACTTGTGATCAATTATCAACTAATTTAGGCAAATTCTAATTTATCGAGAGAAGGACAATGTCAAGGTAATTTTTGTTTAATTAATTCTACTAGCTAGAGCTTTAATTAAAAGAAAAACTAATTTAATTATCATACTTAGCATGAATGGTTGAATTCAATGAGAAATAATATTCCAAGGTTATGGCTGGCCAACAATCCTGCTGAATTCATTAATCGACTCGACTTATTGATTTATCTGTATTATTATCCTGCAAGGACAATAATACATATAGAAATTCGATAACTTCTACTCGCCTATTCAATTTACTCTAACCCCTATATTCCAATGAGATTAGAGATAAAAAGAAAGCATTATAATTTCTTGCACAATTGGCTAAGCACGACAAATAGGTATATTTTTATCCGTATTCGCAAATTAATTCCCCAATGACTAGGTTCAAGATCGCGCTCTATTCAATCCTATTGCGATCAAGAATTACCTCTTTCAAGTTCAACCCGAGATTCATATATAGTATTTCAATGTTAGCTAGGTAGTAAAATAATTATACTCGAGATATGAATAAACAACTCAATATGAAACTCGTCAAATCAATATCCGAATATTAACATTCATGAAAAACCATAACACCAGAATAAACGAGTTTAGCCATGCACGGTCATGGTAGCGGTCTCAAATAATTCCCAAGAATAAATAAAAATCAACAAAAGAAGGGAAAAATAAGAACTCAAGACGAATTCCACGTTCTCCAAACTCTGTGATGGCTTTTCTCCGCTTCCAAGTGTGTTGGATGATCTAAAAGAGGCGTTTTTGGCTTATCTATTGCATACAAAAGTCGTGGGCCAAAGTTTTCCTTTTACTTTTCTGAATCATGCTGAGTTGGATGTTACGCATCCGCCTCAACTCGAACTTCTCAGCATCAGATGCTAGGGTGGATGCTTCGCGTCCACCCTCTGTTCCCTCAACCTTGCTACGCCAGGTGTGGATGCTAAGGTGGATGCCTTCTTACGACTTCACTGCTAAAGGTGCTCCAAATAGCCTTTTTTCCAAGGCTGGATGCGACACATCCACCCTCTTCTCCTATAGCTAGAGCATCTTTTCTTCATAGTTTTGCACTCCAAATATCCTAAATTATCACGCACAACCTAATTAGTTGAAAAACCAATAATTAACATGTGTTGGGCATTTTTAACACCAAAAGCGGTTAAAAATGTGTAAAGTAACATTAAAACATATAGAAATATTCCCAACATCACCACCCCACACTTAAACCTTTGTTGGTCGTCGAGCAAAGTAAAATCAGCCTATAATAGATCGAACAAAATTAAGCTTACCACTATCGAGCCACAACTTTTCAATTATGCTCAAGCACACTCATGACTTTGGTTGATACCAATAATTAACCTTTTGAATATACATTCTTTAACTTACTTCCCCGTGTTATAAACATGATAAGCACAATATTGAATAGTTCAAAACAATCAAATAGCAAATTCAAGACATCTCAACCTCAGAAAGTGACTCCCTAGCGTAACTACTTTCAGGCCAACTTACTCACTCTAACTGAAGAGCTTAATATAGTCACCTATCGATCATGAAACATGTGCCCTCACCACAAATCAAAGAGAGATAGTCCATACACTCAAATAAAATTCGAACGTATTTTAAGGACTTCAATTAATGGAAGAAATCGCTCACTCTCTCAAAGAAGTCCACATGCGCACAAAAGGTACCATAGGCTTGACCGTTATATAAATCTCTACTAATGTAGGCATGCTCAGTCTAAAATCAATTAGGACTTTATCATGGTTGTAACGTGGGCTAAGAGACAGATAGAACATATACAAGAAATAGTGGTTAACCCTCCTAAGCACCTTAACACGTCACGTAATCACTTTAAGTGCAACTTTCTTCAACCCAACTTCAAACATCACAAACAACATCACCCCCAAAATTTTTCCTTTTTCTTTAAGCACTACTTTGACTCACACGCACTAGCAGGACAAGATGTATTATTGCTTTTGCTAAACAACATTTCTCTTCTCTCGGATTTATTTATTTATTTATTTTATGATTTCTGCTAGTAGTGTATTTCTTACAAACAAGTGCACCTTTCTTCCTTTCATTGGTTCCACTCAAAAGCCACCCAAGTTCCCTTCTTACTTCTTCTAGCACTCATTTTATAAGTTAAGTGTTTTAAGAGGTAAAAAGATCAAAATAATATCGATTATGAATAAAAAAAGGGCATGGGGTTGTAATTTGGGTGCCAAACAAAAGGTTTACAGGCTCAACATGGATAACTAGGGATGATTTTAATTGTAGTAGCATTAAAATTTAAAGAGGATCGTGAAGGCCTAAAATCATATTTCAAACAGAGCAAAACCTAGGATTTTGCTTCTCACTATAGGGTAAGTTCTAGACACAAAATGTACTACATGGAACTACACAAAAATCTCACCACAGCACATGATTCAATTAGGATGGCTACCTCCCAACTCTCAATCAAAGCAAGTACAGAGTTAAACCACAATTTTAATGCACCAGGCATAGCAGCTAGCATAAGAGTCAAGAAAATGATCATAAGCGTCACAAAACAAATTGTTCTACTTTTCAAGGCACAAATAGTTCTCAAAAACTCATGGGAAAATTTATAATCTACATGCCCAGGTCTAGCTTTGCTGGTATCAAACAAGTCACTAAATATCTCGAATTCAATCGGAGTATTTATATCCTACACTACTCTAAAAATAAAATATACTCGGTTCAAAAATTTATCCCTTTGAAAAGAACCAATGCCCGAAGAAAAACCAAGGGGGTTACTACATATGCAATCGTAATAAAAGCAAAAGAAAATCTTTTTGGTATTTTTAATCGGACCTTAGTCCCTCAAGTAAATTGTCCAAGAGATCCATCGTCGAGAAAAGTCCGAACTTTTTCTAATTTTTTTTGTATGTTCATTTTTTAAAGAAACTATTCTAAACTAGACTACTTCTAGTTACGAATTAAAAAAAAATAATGAGATTTTTTTTATACAATTGCACTCAGAAAGTTATTCCCCCACCTCACACTTATGTTATGCATAGTCCTTGATGCATGATCACAGAGAAAAGTAGTAAAACAAGGTTGAGAAATACTCTCTCAGACCCTAGGGCCTAGCTAGCAACGTGGTCCTCAATATTAAGGGTCAGGATGATCCCACACTTAAGCTCAAACATGCTCTTCAGGTTCAACTTGGAGTACTCATACTTCCCCTAATCTACAAACAAAAATAATACAAAATGTGACACTATAAAAAATTAAAAAATAAATAAAAAATACACATATATATATATATATATAGGGAAAATACATAAATACCCCCTGACCTATACTCGGATTCCCAACTACACACTTTTTCTTTGCGGGAATCCCATTACCCCTCTAAACTTTTTTTAAATAGAATAAATACCACCCTAAAACTAGACAACCAAACTCTTGCCAAGTGGTGAGCTACACGTGCCCCACGTGTATTTTTTGTACTTTTTTTTATTCTTTCTTCTTTTTCTTATCCTTTTTTCTTATTTCTTATTATTCTCATTTTTTTGGTTATTTCATTCTCTTTCTTTTTGTTTTGGTCACCAGCGGCATAAAATGATGGTCGTCGGAATTTCACAAACACCATTTTTTCCGGCGAATTTTTTTTTCCGGCGACAGATTTTTATCCCGATCTAAGTGTGTTTTGTTTTATATATATATATATAAATTTTTCTTGAAAGTGTAATTTATGTATGGGAGGAAGAGCAAAAGAAATAAAAACGAATATAAGCTGAGAAAAACTTTTTCCAGTTAAAATTTCAATACATTATTTTTTTTCCGGCGTGGGAAGGTTTTCAGATGATGAATTTTTTCCCCCAAATCTAAGTGTATTTTGCTTTGCTTATGAATAGATCTTTTTGAGAGTTTAGTTTGTGTGTGAAAAGAAAACATGGAAGAAAAATGGTCAGACAAAGTCGCCGGTGAATGAATATCCGCCGGAATTAGAGAAGAAACGAAAAAAAAAGTAAAAGAAAAAAGACAAAGAAAAAGGAAAAGGAAAAGGAAAAAACAAGTAAGAAAAAAATGGTAAAAAAGAATAAAAAATAATCTGAAAATCATTTTTTCTTGCTTCTCACTCTCTTTTAGGAGAGTGAAATACACACACTCTGCCGCGTCAGCATTAAGGGTGCAAATAATTCCATTTAAAATAAGTTTAGGGGGGTAATAGGATACCCGCAAAGAAAAAGTGTGTAGTTGGGAATCTGGGTATAGGTCAGGGGGGTACTTATGCATTTTCCCTATATATATATAAAATACAGGTTGGTTTGCCTTCCAACAAGCGTCTGATTTAACGTCGCGGCACGACTCGACTACTCTGCACAAGCTGGGCGCTTTCACTTCTTCTTTCTCCCATGAAGTCTAGACTTTTTGCACGCTCTAAGAAGATCTCCTCTTTCATATATGGCTCTTTTCTCAATCATCTTTCACACTCAGCTTGCAACACCACCACCTCTAACTCAGTTTTCCCACCTAGATCACTATAATTCACAAAAGGACTATGCTCTATCCCATTCTATTCCATCGCAGTAATCATGCACAAGTTCTCATAATGCTTAGAGAGCTTAAGTACCTTATACACATTAAAAGTGATTTCCTCATCATCAACTCTCAGCTTCAATGTCCTTTCCCTCACATCAATAATCGCTCCACCAGTAGCTAAGAATGGTAGCCCCAAAATAATGGGCACTTTCTCATCTGCCTCGTAATCAAGAACAATAAAATCAGCACGAAGAATAAACTTTTCTATTAGAACTAACACATCCTCAATGATTCCTCTGGAATCTCTAGTGACCTATCTACTAATTGTAAAGTGATTGTAGTCAGTCTAAGGACCCCAAATCCTAGTTGCTTGAACAAAGATGATAGCATCAAATTTATACTAGCCCCTAAATCACACAGGGCTCTACCAACTTCTTGTTTCTCAAGAGACAGAGGAATTGTGGAACTCCCAGGATCCTTTAACTTAGGAAGAATTTTACTCTGAACTCTAGCATTGCACTCATCAGTAAGTACAACTATTTCAAACTCTATATATCTTTGATTATATGCCACAATATTCTTGAGATACTTTGCATACTTAGGCACTTCCTGCAAAATTTCCACCAAAGGCTAATTCACACACACTTGGATTAGAATATCTAAGAAATTCTTATACTTAGCAGCATATTTTTGCTTCTGCAATCTTTGTGGAAATGGAGGTGGTTGCCTTGTCACAACTACTGGCTCTGATCTTTCGCTCTCTATCCCATTCTCCTCAACTAGCTAAGAATTCTCCTTCAAGACTAGCCGTATACTTCTTTTTCTTTGGAACTTCTTCTAGCACTCTTTCATTTCTCAAAGTAACCGAATTTACTTGAGCCTTAGTATTAGGCTTAGTATCACAAGGAAGAGCCTCAGGTGGCCGATTATTTTGAGCATTAGCCAGTTGCCCCATTTGTCGCTCTAGGTTTCGAATAGCAGTAGCTTGATTTTGATTATCAGTCATAATTTTCCTTAGCATCTCCTCAATATTACCTATTGAATTAACTGATTGAACAACCTGTGGCAGTTGAAAATTCTGGTGCTAGCCTTGTGGTTTGAGTTGATTCTGAGCTCCTTGATTTCCACCAAATGAGTAATTTGGGTGATTCCTCCAATTAGGATTATAAGTATTGTCAAATATATTTTGATTTGTTTGTCCTCTATTTGCATTCCATAAAAAGTAAATAGATTCTGGATTGACTAGACATACATCACTAGTATGGACATCGCCACAGACTTTGCAGAACACCTGCATTTGTTGTACGGGTTGAACTTGTTGCATTGGTTGGAGTTGTTGTTGCTTCTGATTCATATGCATCTTGCTAATTTATTTTCTAAAGATGCTACGTGTGCAGATAGTGCTGATACACAACCAATTCAAGTACCCCGACAGCTTATTGGGTGATGTGTCTACCTGCTTCCCCTTGCCAATCTGGGTTGCTCTTGGAAATCTTGTTTAGCATTGCATAAATCTCATTAAAGCTCTTTTCCAATACTTGACCACCAGCTACTGCCTCTCCCACTATTTTTGTTTCAGGGTAAAGACCTTCAATAAATGTGTGAGCCAGTACCTCGTTAGTTTGGTTATGGTGTGGACAACCTCTTATTAGCCCCTTGAATCGCTCCCAAGCTGCATAAAGTGATCTACCTGCTCTCTGTTTGAATACGACTATCTCACTTCTTATCTTTTCGGCTTTACCAGAAGGAAATAACCTAGCCAAGAATTTGCGAGCCATATCATTCCATGATGCAATAGAGTTAGTTGGCTAAAATTTCAACCATTTCTTGGCGTCTCCCAGGAGAGAAAAAAGGAACAATGTGAGCTTGACATAATCAGATCTGACCCCGTTAGTGATATAGGTATCACTAATCTCTAAAAAATTCAGAATATGGTGTTGGGAGTCCTTGTATGGTAGTCCCATGAACTGTCCATTTGCTTGAAGTAGTTGGATCATGCTCTACTTAAGCTCAAAATTCCTAGTGGTCCTATGCTTTACGATACTCGAGGTGACATTAGAAAAGTTGGCATAGCTACCTCTTGTACGCCAAAGGGTGTTCATCCGCCATTTTAACAGGAAGTTGAATGAGTGTTTGTGGATTATTTGATTCCCGAGCTTCTCTCAACCTTCTACGAAATGGTCTCTCAAGTTTTTGGGTAAAATCATGTAGTCTATCCTGGTTTCTAACCCCTCGCATTCAAGAAAAGTACCTGAGATCAAACACCCAGCCAAAAACAATATTAAAAACTTAACTCGATGAGTAGTAAAAGTTTAATCTAGTAAAGCAATTAATTTCTAAGTTTCCGGCGACGACGCCAAAAACTTGTTGCCCTAATTCGCACACGCAAGTATACGCGATCAATCAAGTAATAAAGAGTGAATAGAGTATAGTTCCCACGAGGACTTGTGATCAATTAACAACTAAATCAAGCAAATTCTAATTTATCGAGTTAAGAACAATGTCGAGGTAATTTTTATTTAATTAATTCAACTAACTAGAGCTTTGATTAAAAGAAAAACTAATTAATTATCACACTTAGCACGAAGGGTTGAATTGAATGAGAAATAATACTCCAACGTTATGGCTGGCAAAAAATCCTGTTCAATTCTTCAATTGACTCGACTTATTAATTTATCTGGGTTATTAACCTACAAGGACAATAATACTTGTAGAAATTCGACAACTTCTACTCGCCTATTCAATTTACTCTAACCCCTATATTCTTATGAGATTAGAAATAAAAAAGAACGCATTAGAATTTCTTGCACAACTGGCTAAGCATGGAAAAATGTAATTTCTATCTGTATTCGCAAATCAATTCCCCAGTGACTAAGTTCAAGATCGCACTCTATTCAATCCTATTGCAATCCAGAACTACCTCTTTCAATTTCAACTCAAGATTCATATATAGTATTTCACTGTTAGTTAGGTAGTAAAATAATAGAACTCAGGATATGAATTAACAACCCAATATGATAAATTAACTCGTCAAATCAATATCAGAATATCAACATTTATGTAAATCCATAACCCCAGAATAACAAGTTTAGTCACGCATAATCATGGTAGAAATCTCAAGTAATTCCCAAGAGTACATAAAATCAATAAAATAAAGGAAAAAGAAGAACTCGAGATGAATACCACGGTCTCCAAACTCTGTAATGGCTTTTCTCCACTTCCAAGTGTGTTGGATGACCTAAAAGAGGCGTTTTTGGCTTATATATTATGTACAAAAGTCGTGGACCAAGGTCTTCCTTTTCCTTTTTCGAATCAGCTTCAGGGCTTGTTGCTGAGTTAGATGATTCGCATCCACCTCAACTTGAACTTTTCAGCATCGGATGCTAGGGTGGATGCTTCATGTCCACCCTATATTCCCTCAACCTTGTTGCGCCCAGGTGCATATGCTAAGGTAGATACCTTCTTACGACTTCACTGCTAAAGGTGCTCCAAATAGCCTTTTTTTCCAAGGTCGGATGCGACGCATCCACCCTCTACTCCTATAGCTAGTCTTTTCTTCATATTTTTGCACTCAAAACATCCTAAATCATCACACATAACTTAATTAGTAGAAAACCCAATAATTAACATGTGTCGAGCATTTTTAACACCAAATAGCACCAAAAGGCGGTTAAAACATGGGTAAAGTAACATTAAAACATATAGAAATATGCCCCACATCAGAAGTCTAGCACAATTTTCTCTTATCTTCTCCATACTATTAACACATCATTTATCTTCTTTTCTTCTTGGTGATCGCAACCAGAGTGCCTTCAACACTTGGTTATTAATGTAAACCAAATACTACATACATCTTTTAAGGACTTGTATTCCCTCCAATATTTTGACTTTCACTTGGGTACCATGTCCTTGCTCGCATAATCTTCTTCTATAAGAATATATTTGAAAAGAAAAAAAAATATTTCCCTATTTTATCCCGCATCAAGTGTGCGCATATAATATTTTCTTATTTATCTTTTAGAACTGGTATTCAAGTACTCCGGTCGAGTCATACCTGAGCCAAACTTCTTGGACTCATTCAAAATATTTGTTTGTTCATTGGCTGCTTGTCTGAAAAATGACGATTTATTATTTAACTCCAATGGCAATAATATCGTATCTTTCGCTTACAAGAAGCATGTAGTGCTGGTACAACCTCCTTTATTGTTCTTTATACTTTGTCTTATTTTGAAAGATACTTGATAAACTCCACCAATCTCTTACCTTCTAGGTAGATAGGATTTCTCTTTTGTCACCCATCACCTTATGGTAAAATTACATGTTTGAATCTCCTCCACTTAGGAGTAAGTCAATTCTCAAACCTCGACCTATCGTCCATAAAGTTTACAAAGTCTTTGTACTACAAGTAAATTTGTCTTGAACATATATATGTGCACCGTGATGTTAAGGGTTATTTATTTTTCTAACCAGAAAACTCATCTTACAGATTTCCAATTTCTTGGCTCATATATTTGTCATCACATTCGTGTACCTTCCAATTTCGATGATAGGATGGAATAGCTATGCTCATTAGAGCTCTCTTCGTTTGACAAGAGGCCTCGTCATTCCGATGATTTCAGTGGTGCCTCGTCTGGAGGCAGGGGTTTATTTGGTAGAGACTATCTTTCCGGGCTGATTAAGTCAGCGCTTTAGGTAGTACACAGTGCTTCAGATAGTTGTGGTTCTTATGGGTTTCATCCTAAGCAGCTAGTATTCATTACACATTCAGCTCATATTAGTGTACCACCGCAACAAAGTTACTACGGTGGTCGTCCAAGTCATCAGGGATCATCTCAGAGCCAGCCGATGCTTGTTTTGAGTGCAGCGATGCAGGTAATATCAGGAGGTACTATCATAAATTTAGGAGCAGCAGACCACAACAGGGTACCCGTGCTATGATTTCAGCACTGGTTGCTCCATCCCCTGCTCAGCCGCTTAAGGTGAGGGTTAGGCAGCTAGAGGTGGTGGTCAGGCCATTAGAAGTGGAGGCCAGCCAGTTAGAGGCCGCCCGAGAAGCGGAGCTCAGAGTGGTGGGGCTCGGCTCCATTTCTATGCATTCCCAGCTAGACCTGAGGCAGAGTCATCGGATGCGGTCATCACAGGTATTATTCCAATTTGTCATAGCGATACATCAGTTCTATTTGATTCGGGTTTCAGTCATTCATCTGTGTCATTCTATTTTGCTTCATATTTGGTTATGTCTCGTGATCCTTCGAGTGCTCCTGTTTATACGTTCACGCTTGTTGGGGATTCTATTATGGTATGACGGGTATATCATGCTTGTTTGGTCACTATCGGGAGCTATGAGATTAAGGTAGACCTTCTATTACTTGATATGGTTGATTTTGATGTGATCTTAGGCATGGATTGATTGTAATCTTGTCATGCTATTTCGGATTGTCACGCCAAGACTGTGACATTACTTATGTCGGGATTGCCTGATTGGTGTGGAGAGGGACTCCTGGTCATTCCACTAGCAAGGTCGTTTTATATGTGAAGGCTCGGAGTATGGTTGAGAAGGGGTGTCTGACATATTTAGCCTATATCTGTGATCCTAGTGCGGTGGTTCCTTCAATGAATTTGGTACCATTTGTGCGTGAGTTTCTAGAGGTGTTTCCTACATACTTTCTAGACATGCCACCTAACAGAGATATCGGCTTTTGCATTGACTTCGTTCCGGGCACTCAGCCAATTTTTATTTTACCATACTATATAGCCCCTATTAAGCTGAAAGAATTGAAGGAACAGTTGCATGATTTTCTTAATAAGGGATTCATTAGACCTAGTATCTCGCCTTGGGGTGCACCGGTGTTGTTTGTGAATAAGAAAGATGGAGCGATGAGGATTTGTATAGATTATCGACAGTTGAACAAGGTCATTATCAAGAACAAATATCGGTTTCCAATGATTGAAGACTTAGTTGACTAGCTTCAAGGTGCCAAAGTGTTTTCGAAAATTGACATGAGATCTGACTACCATCAGTTGAAGATTAGGGCATCAACTGTCCCTAAGACAGTTTTTCGGACTTGGTATAGTCACTACGCATTTTTGATGATGTCATTTGGCTTGACTAATGCCCTAGCAACCTTTATGGATTTGATGAGCCGGGTGTTTAAGAATTATCTGGATTTCTTTGTCATCGTCTTCATGATGATATTTTGATTTACTCCCGCAGTTAAGAGGAGCATGACAAGCATCTTCGGATCATACTTCAGACTTTGAGGGATCGTCAGTTATATGCCAAGTTTTTGAAGTGTGAGTTTTTGTTGGACTTGGTTGCCTATTTGGGCCATGTTGTATCTTCTGAGGGCATTAAGGTGGATCCTAAGAGTATTGACGCAGTTCAGAACTGGTCTAGACCTACTTTAGCTACAGAGATTTGGAGCTTCTTAGGTTTGGCGGCTTATTATTGCCGGTTCGTGAAAGGGTTTTAATCTATCTCAGACCTGTTGACCAAGTTGACCTAGAAGGGTGCTCTTTTTAGATGGTCTGACAAGTGTGTGATGAGCTTTCAGAAGCTCAAGACTACATTGACCACAACCCTAGTGTTAGTGTTGCGTATAGGTTCGGGATCCTACACCGTGTATTTTGATGCATCATATATTGGGCTTGGAGCGGTATTGATGCAGGACAATAGAGTGATTGCCTACGCGTCTCGACAGTTAAAGAAACATGAGAAGATTACCTTGTGCGTGATTTAGAGTTGGCAGCCATTGTTCACGCATTGAAGATTTGGAGGCACTATCTCTATGGCATCTCATGTGAGGTCTATACCGACCATCGGAGTCTCCAGCACCTGTTCAAACAAAAAGATCTTAATTTGCGGTAGCGGAGATGGTTAGAGTTGTTAAAAGACTATGTTATCACCATATTATATCATCTGGGAAAGGCCAATATAGTTGCCAATGCATTGAGTAGGAAGGCTTAGAGCATGGGTGGTTTTGCATATTTACGGATAATGGAGAGGCCACTAGCTAAGGATGTTCAGGCCTTAGGCAATCGATTTCTGAGATTAGATGTTTTGGAGCCTAGCCGGGTTCTCGCTTGTATTGTGGCATAGTCATTATTGTCAAAGCGTATCAAGTCTCGCCAGTTTGATGATCCTTACTTGTTGGTGTTGAAGGATACAGTGCAGCGGGGTGGTGCTAAGAAGGTTATAATTGGAGATGATGGTGTTACGAGGCTTCAAGGCCAGATTTATGTTCCAAATGTTGATGGGTTGAGAGAGTTGATCATTGAGGAGGCTCACAGTTCGTGCTATTCAATTTACCCAAGTGTCAAAAAGATGTATTGTGACTTGAAACAACACTATTGGTGGTGAAGGATGAAGAAAGATATTGTTGCTTATATCTCTCGGTGTTTGGATTGTCAACAGGTGAAGTATGAACATCAAATATCGGGTGGATTGACTCAGAGATTGGAGATGCCGGAGTGGAAGTGGGAGCGCATCACTATATATTTGTGGTAGGCTTACCACGGACCTTGAGAAAATATGACGTAGTTTGGGTTATTATGGACCGTTTGACTAAGTCTGCACACTTCATTCCGGTGATGACTTCCTATTCTTCAGAGCGGTTGGCTCAGATTTACATCCGGGAGATTATCCGCCTGCACGATGTGCCCATTTCCATCATTTCTGACCGAGGCACGCAATTCATATCGCATTTTTGGAGAGCTATGCAGCGTGAGTTGGGCATGCGAGTCGAGCTGACTACCGCATTTCATCCTCAGACGGACGGGCATCCCAAGCGCACTATTCAGATTTTGGAGGACATGTTACGTGTATGTGTTATTAATTTTGAAAGTTCATGATACCGGTTTTTACCTCTAGCGGAGTTCGCCCACAACTATAGTTATCAGTAAAGCGTCCAGATGTCTCCGTACAAGGCCTATGGGAGGCGATGTCATTCGCTGATTGGTTGGTTTGAGCCTGGAAAGGCTAGATTATTGGGCACTGATTTGGTTTGTGATGCCTTGAAAAAGTTTAAGGTGATTTAAGAGCGACTTTTTATAGCTTAGTCCAGGCAGAAGGTTCTTCTTCGAGTATGGCGTA
Source organism: Nicotiana attenuata (assembly GCF_001879085.1). Lineage (NCBI taxonomy): Eukaryota > Viridiplantae > Streptophyta > Magnoliopsida > Solanales > Solanaceae > Nicotiana > Nicotiana attenuata. The sequence goes on along the minus strand of NW_017672232.1, from coordinate 39,033 downwards.
TGAAGGGCGTGATATGATTTGAGAAGAAGGGAAAGTTGAGCCTGAGGTTTATTGGCCCGTTCGAGATCTTGGAGTGAGTTGGGGAGGTTGATTACAGGATTGCATTGCCTCCTAGCCTAACAGGGGTACATCAAGTATTTCACTTTTTCATACTTCGGAAGTACCATGAGGATAGATCACATGTTTTGGATTTCAGCACGGTGAGGCTTGATGAAAATCTGACCTATGAGGAAGAGCTGGTAGCTATTATAGACTAGCAGGTTCGCAAGTTGAGATCTAAGAGTTTTACTTACTTGAAAGTGCAATGGGGAGGTCTCCCAATTGAGGAGGCTACGTGGAAGTCCGAGTCCAATATCTGGAGTATATAGCCCCACCTTTTAATCAATCCAGGTACTTTTCTATGTCCGTTAGAGGACGAACGTTTCTTTTAGAGGTGGAGAATGTGATGACTCGATAGGTACTTTTGAGTACTAGCCTTAATTTCAGTATTACGAGACCTCTCATAGCTTCATTTGATATTTTATTTGCATGTGTGATCATGTCGTTTTCCATAATTACGTAAAATTTTGAAGAAAATGTAATTTTTGGCCTAAAATGAGACTTGAGTTGACCATGGTCAACATTCTTGGTAAATGATCTCAGATCAGTATTTTGAAGATTCCGGAGTGACCCGAGCGCAATTCAGCGTGTTATGTGAAAAATTATGAAAATGAGTCTTAAGATTGAAATTCATGAATTTTGATGATTGATTCTTGTTATTTGATGTTATTTTTATGATTTAAGGTGGCGCCCGAGGGGCTCAGGTGAGTTTTGGTGGTGCATCGGTTGAGTTTGGATGATTTTTTAACTGCTAGTGTAAGGCTTTTCTGGTGCAAGCCTGCAGATATCACATTTGCGATGTCAGGTTCGTATTTTCGAGCCTCGCTTTTGCGAAGAATAGTTCGGATTTACGAACCAAGCCGAGATCGCATTTGCTCAGGGTCGCATTTGGGACGCAGTGTCTTGGAAGTGAGCTTCGCATTTGCGAAGTGTTGGTACGCATTTGCGATGGTGGAGGGGGAGGGGCAGCTCGCATTTGCAAACAAAATGTCGCATTTGCGACTTCACTGTGGAGACTTCACAGTGTTCGCAAATGCGATGCCTCCAGGTGAGTTAAAGAGGGAAAATGGGACATAGCTCATTTCACTATATTTTTCAACCCCAAACACTGTAGAGGTAATTTTTAAAGAACTTGTTCTTCCCAAATTCATTGCTAAGTGACTCTAGTTCAATTTTTATCAATTCCCCATTACTTTTCATGAGTATTAAACATCAATTCTATAAATTTTATGGTAGAAATTAGGGGTTTTGGGTAGAATTTAGGGATTTTATAAAATTGAGATTTAGACCTCAAATTGAGGTCGGATTTTGAAACAAATTACGTAATTGGGGTTGAGGTAAATAGGTAATCGAATTTTGGTTCGTATCTCGAATTTTGACAAGGCGCGCCCAGGGTTGAATTTTTCAATTTCATCAAATATTGAGCCTTTTTCATTCGTGGGTAGATTCTAAAGCCTATTTTGAATTGTTTGAATGATATTTGGATAGATTTGGTTGGTTTGGAGGCTTGTTCGAAAAAAAGCCGTGGTTGAGTATTGATTTGGTTGCGGAAAGAGGTAAGTGTTACGTCTAACTTTGACTTTAGGGAACTAGGACTTGTTGGCCTACTTGTTACATGAATTATCTAGGGGGGGAATGGCATATATGCGAGGTGACGAGTCTGCTGAGCTCAGATGTCCGCTCGTCTTGCAAGTTGGCGTTGTCATGGGTTAAAGCATGCGGGTTGGGCTATTTACCTTTATATCATCACTTATTCCATGTTATCTTCATATACTTTGATTGCTACATGATCTTATTTGTTATCCATGCCTTACCTGTTACCTGTCAATTAGTTGTCACCTGTTTTGATTTATTCGTTTCTCGCTCGATATCTGCTTACCTGCTATATATTCCTACATGTATTAATTGTAAAACTTTATTTTCTCATGTCTTTGCTTGCCTTTATTGTCTTTATGTTACTCGTTGCACTTTATCATGTTATATCTAATTGTGTGAGTCATTTAGTTGTTCTTGTATTACTGAATTGTCAAGGTTTGTAATCACGAGATATCAATTTTTCTCCGTTTGTGCTGGTAGTTCCTTCATGTTATGTACACTTTATTTTCTTTTGTGTTGAGATTCCGTTATTTGGTTGTATTGAGTTATTTATGTTTGTGAGTGGATATTGGAAATGAGTTGCGTGCCGTAATAACTTTGAGATGAATTGATAATGGGAACAGATTGGATGTCGCAGCATATATTAATATAATATTAGGAACGAATTGTACACCACAACAGATATTGTGAAATGATATTGGGATCCGGTTTTATGCCACAACAGATATTGTGATAAATGTTATGATCGGTTTGCATGCAGCAACAGAGTATGATGTGTTGTAGCTGTCTGTAGCTGTAGTGTTCTATCTCGGTGCTGCGATATGAGGTTATAAGACGATGTTATTCTAGGGCCCTCTGCTAGTTGGCCTTTGGGTCCGTTTTTACGAGTCTACTGCTTTATCTATATTTCTGTATTCTGTTATTATTATTCGTACATGTTTATAGTTAGTGTCCTGTCATAGTCTCGTCACTACTCCGTTGAGATTAAGCTTGGCACTTACAGAGCACATGGGGTCGATTATACTCCTCTACATTTCTACACTTCTTCTGCAGATTCCAATGTTGGTCCCAGCTGTGCGTAGAGGAGTTCGCTTGGATCTTACTTGCCCGGGAGATTTGAAGTACAGTTGCTAGCGTCCGTAGTCCCTAAAGTCCCCTTCTTCCTTATTTCCACTATTTATTTTGCTTCAAACAGATGTATTTCATTCAGACCTTATTTGTTGTATTTTAATTGTTCATATACTCGTGACTCTAGAATTCTGGGATATAATTAGATTGCGTTACGATTTTATTTATCACTAGTCTTAGAGTACACACAATGCGCGTATACTCATGTATTGAATAAAAACTTCTTTAAACTGACATAAATATTATTTAAAAAATATGTCTTGCGTGTAAGATATTAGGATTCACAATGTTAAATCTCAGTTTAAATTTTCGTTGTTGGTATGTTTGGACTTTAACTAAACATTTTCAAAGGTTTAATTCTAGTCTTTTATTAATTATAGGTAAATATTAACTCATTAATAATATTCTACTAACTCATTAATATATATATATATATATATATATATATATATATATATATATATATATATATATATATATATATATATATATATATATGTCACGACCCAAAATCTACTAAGGGTCGTGATGGCGTCGGACACCGCTGTCAGGCAAGCCAACCAAAATACTTAATTAAATTGCCATTTTAAATATTTCTGAAATCTCTTCTTTTATACATTTAGACAATACATAGTAAATTCCACTGAATAAATAATGAAACATTCAACCACTTTTAAAATTTCTGAATAAACCCATAGACATCCCAGAACCCGGTATCACAAGTGCATGAGCTATTTCTAGGAAGCAATACAATACAACAACCGTCCGGAATACAAATTGGACAGAAAGTAAATACAATACGCTGAAAGAGACTATACTAGCTGCGGATCGCCTCGAGAAATGCAGCTCACCTAGTCCCTGTATCATCCGTGCTGCTACGCCCAATAGGCCACTATGAGTACATGTGCCTGTGCAACAAAAATGCACAGCAAGTGTAGCATGAGTACGAAAACAACGTGTACTCAGTAAGTATCCCGTCTAATCTCGAAGAAGTAGAGACGAGAGGTCAACTTCGACACTTACTAATGGTCCAATAATGTTATATAAATAATAAATTAAATCGTGGATTTTTATAAACATGATTTTAAACCAATGGAATGAAGCAAGTAAACAGTTCTTTCTTTTATAGAAAATTTTCAAATTCCTTTTCGTCATTTATACAAATATTCTCAAGCCGGGAAGAGGCAATAACAACTTTAGTATGTTCAAGGCAAGCAATACAAGCATGCTCAAATCATGCCGAGGACGTACGGCCCGATCCAACAATATTTAAACTGTGCACTGCCAGAGGGTCGAATGGCACGAACCATAGATGCATCTATTTAATCTACCGAGGCATTCGGCCCGTTCCAGAAATTAAACACACAGAGACAGTCAATCAAGAAGTCATCAGGAAACAGTTATCCGGAGAAAGACCAATTCTCTTTTTAACAATTTAAGAAAATGAAGTTTAATCCTTTTAGAAATTCATTTACCAATTCGATAGGGTTTAGGCAATTCAACTGTCAATAAGATTACAGATATTCCATGTATAGCATGCTTTTGGGTCCTAGACTACCCGGACTTACACATATTAGTAGCTACGCACGGACTCTCGTCACATCGTGCATACGTAGCCCCCACAAATAGGAGCACATAACCAATTATTTCACCTAAGGGGACAATTCCCTCTTACAAGGTTAGAAATGAGACTCAATTCGTTCCGAAGACCATAACCGGCATTCCAAGCCCTTCCAAAGACTCGAATCGATACTAAATGCTCCAAAGCTAGCTAATAATTATGCAAATTCATTAATATATGCTCAATTACTCATTAACATCCAATTTATAACAATTCCAAACCCCGATCGAAAAGTTGACAAAAACGCCCTCGGTCCCACGTGCCCGAATTCCGAAAATTTTCGAAGATTTAGCTTACCCATAACCCTACGAACTCAAATATATAATTTACTCTCAATTTCATACCCAAAATCGTGGTCAAATTCCAATAATATAAATTTTCTAGGTTTTCCTCAAACCCCCAAATTTCTACAAATTTACATGCTAAAATCCATACATAATCGATATATTTAACTCAATATAGGTGGGAGAAAAATGACCAACCCCCGATTTTAAAAGAACTTACTGACTCCAGCACTTCCGTACCTACGGTCATATGACCGCTTCTGCGGTTCCGCAGGTGCGGCCCTTCTACCGCCTCCAGGTTGCCCTTTCCGCTTCTACGCCTCAACACCCGAAGGTTCGGTCTCGCTTCTGCGGCGAGATGACCGCATCTGCGGTCCCAGCTCTCCCCCGCCAATACCGCATCTGCGACCACAGGGCCTCTTCTGTGGCTCCGCACCTGCGGCCCTAGTCTCGCAGGTGCGGTTAAACCAGCAACCAGCAACTTCAGCTCCTCTTTAAACTCCGAAATCGATCCGTTAACCACCCGGAATCCACCCGAGGCCCCCGGGACCCCAACCAATCATACCAACCAGTCCCAATACACATTACGGACTTGCTCGAGGCCTCAAATCATATCAAACAACGCTACAATCATGAATCGACCTCCAATCCAAGCTTTATGAACTTTAGAATTTCAAACTTCTACTTTCGATATTCAAACCTATCAAATCACGTCCGGTTGACTTCAAATTTTGCACACAAGTCATATTCGACATTACGGACCTACTCCAACTTTCGGAATCGGATTCCGACCCCTATATCAAAAAGTACACTTCCGGTCAAACTTCTCAAAAACCTTAAAATTTCTATCTTTAGCCAAATGACCCCAAAATGACCCACGGACCTCTGAATTCACTTCCGATCGCGCTCCCAACACCAGAATCACCATACGGAGCTACTCCCAGACTCAGAATCCCAAACGGACATCGATAACACCGAAATGCACTTCAACCCAAACTTATAAAATTTCTTCCAAAATCCTAACTTCCACAATAGGCGCCAAAACGCTCCCGGGTCATCCAAAACCCGATCCGGGCATACGTCCAAGTCCTAAATCATCATACGAACCTGCTGGAACCCCCGAATCCCGATTCCGAGGTCGTTTACTCGAAAATCCAATCCTAGTTAATTCTTTCAACTTAAAGCTTCCGAAATGAGAATTCTCTTTCTGAATCAACTCCGAACTTCCCGAAATTCAATTCCAACCACGCGTACAAGTCATAATACCTGAAATGAAGCTGCTCATGGCCTCAAACTGTTGAACGGCGCGCTAGAGCTCAAAACGACCGGTCATGTCGTTACAATATATATATTAGGAAGCTTTCATTTATTAAAATATTTGCAAAAAGAAAAAGATAATTAACCACAACTCATATAGAGGCAACTTTTCTTCTATTGTTTTATCGTTATTGTTTTAAGTTTGCATACATTAATATAAAATAATAATTGATTGTATTTTGTTTTATAATTACTGAATAGATTCTAAACATTGAGAATAAATGATGTTTGGAAGTCAAAATAATTATTGAGTGTAGTTTCAAATATTATACAAAAGTTCAATAGATAAAATTTAGTTGATTTCAAAATTATAGATATTAAAAAATTAGCATGAAAGATATTATAGATGTGTTACACACTTCAACTAAGTAAATAATTTATTTAATATTTAAAATATTAGAATTTTGTATATAGTTATAATAAAGAGTTATTTAATAATTGAAATTTTACTTGATTTAAAAGTTTTAAATATTAAATTATAACTCTATCCGGTGGTTAAGTTAAGAGTATTTTATCTTGTTTTCCAACTACACTGAATTGTACACTACTTATTTTTCATTATTTTTTGGTACAGTTGTCATGTATTGTAACGACCCGACCGGTCGTTTTGAGCCCTAGCGCCGTTCAGCAGTTCGAGGCCGTGAGTAGCTTTAATTCAGGCATTTTGACTTGTACGCGTGGTCAAAATTAAATTTCGGGAATTTCGGGGTTGACTTGGAGAGGAAATTCTCATTTCAGAAGCTTTAACTTGAAAGAATTAGCTAAGATCGGATTTTTGAGTAAACGACCTCGGAATCAGGATTCGAAGGTTTAAGCAGGTTCGTATGATGATTTCGGACTTGGGCGTATGTCCGGGTCGGGTTTTTGATGACCCGGGAGCGTTTTGGCACCTATTGTGGAAGTTAGCATTTTGGAATAAATTCTATAAGTTTGGGTTGAAGTGCATTTCAGTGTTATCGATGTCCGTTTGGGATTCCGAGTCAGTGAGTAGCTCCTTGTGGTGATTCTGGAGTTGGGAGCGCGATCGGAAGTGAATTCGGAGGTCCGTGGGTCATTTTGGAGTCATTTGGCTAAAGATAGAAATTTGAAGGTTTTTGAGAAGTTTGACCGGAGGTGGACTTTTTGATATCGGGGTCGGAATCCAATTTCGAAAGTTGGAATAGGTCCGTAATGTTGAATATGACTTGTGCGCAAAATTTGAAGTCAATCGGACTTGATTTGATAGGTTTAAACATCGAAAGTAGAAGTTTGAAATTCTAAAGTTTATAAAGCTTGGATTGGAGATCGATTCTTGGTTTTAGCGTTGTTTGATATGATTTGAGGCCTCGAACAAGTCCGTAATGTGTTTTGGGGTTGGTTGATATGATTGGTTGGGGTCCCGGGGGCCTCGGGTGGATTCCGGATGGTTAATGGATTGAAAATGGAATTTTTGGAAGGCTGAATTTGCTGGTTGCTGTCATAACTGCACCTGCGAGAATTAGGCCGCAGGTGCGGAGCCGCAGAAGCGGCTAGGAGGGCGCAGATGCGGTTTTGGGTCAGGAGCGAAGGGACCGCAGATGCGGTCAGGGTGCCGCAGAAGCGGGACCTCACTTGCGGTAGACGAGGCGCAGAAGCAGAAATAAGGGGGCCTGGGAAGAACCGCAGATGCGGTGGTGTGGCCATACCCGCGGAAGCGCAGAAGCGGTCGAGTGACCGCAGGTGCGGAAAGTGCTGGAGGCAGTGAGTGTTTTAAAATCGGGATTTGGCCCATTTCTTTCATTTTTCTCTTAGTTTTGGGCGATTCTTGGAGGATTTCATGAGGGGATTTCATCATTCAATGGCAAGGTAAGTCATTCCCATCCATCTTAAGTTAAATACGTCGATTATGTATAGATTTTGGCATGTAAATTGGTAGAAATTTGAGGTTTGGATAGAAAGACCTAGAAATTCATATTCTTGGAATTTGACCACGATTTTGGGTATGGAATTAAGAGGAAATTATATATTTGAGTTCGTGAAGCTATGGGTAAACTTATTCTTCAAAAAAATTTGGAAATCCGGGTACGTGGGCCCAAGGGCATTTTTGTCAACTTTCCGATCGGGGTTAGGAATTGTTTTAAATTGGATTAACATGAGTAGTGTATCGTATATTAATGGATTTGCATAATCATTGGCTAGTTTTGGGAGTATTTAGCATCGATTCAAGTCTTCGGAAGGGCGTGGAATGCCGGTTATGGATCTTCGGAGCAAGGTGAGTCTCCTTTCTAACCTTTTAAGAGGGAATTGTCTCCATAGGTGAATAAATTTGTTATGTGCTCCTATTTGTGGGGGCTACGTACGCACGAGGTGACGAGAGTCCGCGCGTAGCTACTATTATGTTTTGGCCCGGGTAGTCTAGGACCCAAAAGCATGCTTTACTTGGAATACTTGTAATGTTATCGACAGTATGAATTGCTTAAATCCTATCGAATTGGTAAATGAATTTCTAAAAAAAAAATATTAAACCTCATTTTCTCAAATCGTTAAAAGAGAATTTGGCTTTTATTTGGATAAATATTCCCCGATAAACTCTTAATTTGTTGTTTGAGCATGTATTTCTGTGTGTACCTGCGTCGCATGTATGATACGCGAGCAGGGTGATTGTTTATTTAAATTTGACTGTGTCGCATTGGGGATTCGCGAGCGGGGTAATAAATGCATCTATGGTTCGTGCCGCTCGACCCTCGGCAGTGCACAGTTTACATTTCTATTGGATCGGGCCATACGACCTCGACATGAGTTGCGCATGCTTGTATTGCTTGCCTTGAGATTTATTGACATTGTTGTCTGCTCTCCTGACTTGAGAAAATTGTTAACTAATGGATTATAAATTCGGAGACTTTAAATAAAAAGGAATTCTCACCTGATTAGTGACCCATTTGAATTTTGCCGTTGTTCTTAATAAATCAGTGAGTCATCGCATTAATAATGTTATTACTGGACCTTTAGTAAGTGTCGAAGTTGCCATCTCGTCTCTACTTCTTCGGGATTAGGCGGGATATTTAGTGAGTACACGTTGTTTTCGTACTCATACTACACTTCTATACATTTTTGTTACACAGGCACATGTACTTCTAGTGGCCTACTGGGCGTAGCAGTATGGATGATACTGGGACTAAGTGAGCTGCATTAGTCGAGGCGGCCCGCAGCTAGTATAGTCCCTTTCAGTATATTGTATTTACTTTCTGTCCATTTATATTCCGGGCGGATGTTGTATTGTATTGTTTCTTAGAAATAGCTCATGCACTTGTGATAGCGGGTTTTGGGGATGTCTATGGGTTTATTCAGAAACTTTGAAAAGTTGTTAATTGATTCATTATTTATTCAGTGGAATTTATTATATATTTTTTAAACGTATAAAAGAAGTGGTTTCGGAAATATTTAAAACAAGAATTTAATTAAGTATTTTGGTTGGCTTGCCCGACAGCGGTGTCCGGCGCCATCACGACCCATAGAGGATTTTGGGTCGTGACAACATGGTATCAGAGAACTAGGTTTCCGTAGGTCTCACGAGTCATGAACAAGTCTAGTAGAGTCCCGCGGATCGGTACGGAGACGTCTGTACTTATCTTCGGGAGGCTGCAGGACTGTTAGGAGTACTTCCCTTCTTGATTCCTCATCGTGCGATTTGATTTCCTTGAGGCTTATGCCCTTGCTTCCTTCCTACTTAATCTTACGTGACGCGAACCGCTGGTTATTAATCGAGAATTGAAGAATTGTAATGGTACTACCGACGTGGTGCGGGACGTTTCTCCCCGCATAGTTGTGTGGGCTATTATCGCTGCCTTGTGAAAGGATATTCTATCATTTCGGCTCAGTAGCGGTGCTTCTAAGAGCTCTGAGGATAGGCACAAGTTGCCATGGTGCTATGAACAATTGTTCTGCGGTGTTGATATGATGGTAGGGTGTTTGCCTACGTGTCGGGGCAGAGAATGACTTGAAGGGAGGTTTACTCAGTGCATGATTCAGAGATTCGGTATTTTACTTCTGGCGGAAGAAAGGCAATCGGACTAAGAATGTGCAGAATTTGGGTTGATAGAGTAATGAGATTTGGTATTTGCGAGCGTGGTAGAGTTTTCTTCTATGATGAGGTGTAGTTGTCCCTATTGAATGTACTAAGTTCGCCGGTGTTATGATCTTCTACAATTCGCCTTTGGGGCAAGATATTGTGAAGTAGTATTGAAGATGCGGCGGTGCAGGATTGAATCAGTGTTCCTAATATAGACGGTTCGAGAACAATGATCTTCGGAAAGGTTTAAAGTTAGCAGCAATTGTGGGTTCAAGTTCCATGAAGATAGATTTTATTTAAGGCAACAAATGAGCAGCAAAGGATAAGGAAGGACATGTGGGAGTGTCAGGTGGTGGTTAAAATTTCTAGAAGGCCACGTATGAGAAGTAAGGGTCGAGTAGTCGACTAAAGAGGCGAGTTTCGCCAAAGTGGGAGAGTTTGGAGTAATTTGGGAATTTTAGTGATTGGTGATTTGGGCCTACAGATTACTTTGGAGTATGGGCTATTAGGTGGTAGGAGATTTGATATAACGGAAATGAGCTACTTGAATTGAAGAAGGATACAACCTAACTTTGAATTGGAAGGTTGTTGTCGCGCACTTAATTGATATCTACGAGAGGTAAATGGACTTGTGCAGCTAGAGAGTGAGCTTGGACTCAGGATGGGTCATTAATGTCGTAGGGATTGCACCCCGTGTAGCAGCGTTGGAAGACGTCGGCACGTAAATCCCACAGGTGGGTTATCTCCAGTGAGCGGATCGGCAGTTGCATGGTTGGCGAACTTCTGGAAATTTTATTGGTTATACAGCAAAGAGATCGGTCGTGTGAATGTTGTTGATGATTTAGAGTATAAAAAGGGGGTTTTACAGAAAGATTTCGAGAATTTATCGGTTGCTTGCGCAAGGTTATGTCAATAAGAAATAAAGGATCCTGGTGGAGTCCAGAGTTGTGTAATAATGACTTCAAGCTAAGTGGGAGAGTCCCACTGCCTATGATTAGGGTTGCATGGTTAACTACTTGCGAGGTTTCTGGTTATTAGCATATTGATGGGTCATTTCAGCTACGGAAAGGACATAAGAGGTGATTTGAGCAGAGGAATTGTTTAAGGTGTGTTATGGTTGGCCTTATTGGCCCATGTTCAGACTTGAGGAAGGATTCAGGATCTATGCCTTGTATAGATGTGGGTTTCAAGGGAAGTGATTCTACTGGGTGCTTCGTCGAGAGGGTATTCATGTGCTAGAGGATTTATGGAGTTGATTATATTTGGGGCCAAGTTAGAGCGGGTGGCTCTCAACAACGGTCCTAGTTGATTCAAAGGGGTAAAGTGTGGTGCCTAATGGCTTCGACCCTATAGATGCAGTTAAGAATCAAGCCTTGTAGCAGCTTATGAGGAGGTGCCCAGAAGGCTCTATGATGTTTTGACCTGTAGGGTAGCAATTGGGAGGTATGAAATGGTTCGTGGGATTTGAGATCAGTGCGGATGGAGTATGCTATGTGTTGGATGGAGTTATTATTATTTCTAAGGCAATCAAGAACAAATTGGAGGAAGATAGATTGATTAGCCATAGTTGAATTGGCATATTGGTGGCAGTGATCGGTTCCTTCAGCGCGATAAAGTTATGTAAGTGAGTTGTGGCAGTACATGTGAGGCTTGTCGGCCGCCGTAACTGATGTTATTCAAAAGTATCCCACTGTTGTGGCCTGCTAGGTGTAGGCGGATCCCGGAAGGGCTATGATGGCTCAGACCACTATTTAGAGATTTGCATATTCTGAGGTTATGAAAATTTACCTGTGTGTTGCTAGGGTTCTCCTAAAGTGAGTTAAGTGAAAAGTTTTTATATGATGAAGTGTTAAACTATTAGTGGTTCCGGAGTCATGATGAAAATCGTGTTTTATCGTATATTGGCGTGTTGGGTGCAGTGAGGGGCATGGAAGTTGAAGTGTGGATCAAGATTGCAGTTCGATGTTGACAGGGATGTCACGAGCTCGGATGAGCAGGAAAGTAGTTTCGAGGTTTAAAGTAAGTTTGTATGTCTTCAGCGTCACCTGAGATCGGTGTTGGTGAAAAAGGTTTTGCATCCTGGTTAAGGATTTTTTGATCGCTTTTTAGCGTTAGCGCGGCTGGTGAGTTGGATGTACAGATCTGTGATCTGCTACGGAAGGTTGTGGGAGCGTGCCCACGGAAAGGTTGTATTAGTGTGGCATGAAGCCACTTGATCGATCGAAGAGTTAAATCAAGCATGAAATTGTAGTGATGTCGTTAAATTAAGAATTTATGCCTTGAGGGCACTCGGTTTATTGGGGTTATGGACTGTGGAGGATTACTCCGGTTATGATAGTTGTTCTTATGTGTTATGAGCGACAGAGGAGTTATTATGGACCTTTGAAAGGTTATTAGCCTAGTTCAGTGCGATCAGAATCGGCTTGAGGTCTGTGTATGAATTAAAATGTGAATATGTGCTCTATATCAGGCCAGATGTGTTCATTTCAATAATGCGCTCTCTATGGAAAAGTAGTCAGGATGTTATTTCGTCATCAGTTATTTCATGTAATGATATATTGCGCCGTGTGAGTTGTGAGACGGCTTGGTGAATTGCTTATGTGTTGAGGTTCCGCGTAGAGATGAGGTTATATGAGCAAAATGGCTCTTGAGATTCAGATCGTATATCGCACCTCGGTCGTGCTTGGGTTTTGTAGCTTATAGCTCTATATGTCCCCCCAGGGATGGTATTATGCACTTAGCATGCTTGTGATCGATATTCGGCATTTGGTTGTAATGAGCAATTTAGCTCGATGAATATTTCTTATGTGAAATCGATGTGTGGATCGGGTGGCATGCCGCCATAGGTATGATATCTGGATCGGGTTTCACACCGCAACAGTGTGATGTTGAGTACAGTTCCCCGTATCTATTTTTATGTGTGTTGTTTCCTCTTTTCCCGAGAGGAAATTATATTAGTTGTGTGCCCGCGTCGCATGCATGATTCGCGTGCGGGGTGTCTGTTCAAATATGTTGACCGTGTCGCATGTATGATTCGCGAGCGGGGTAATTGGATTTTCTTTTCAGAGTTCGTTTTCATTTTATCGCGTTTGAATTTGTAGCCTATTGGCACATTGTGGCATCATATGAGACTTTTGATTATATCCGGGGTGGCTTATTGCCTGAGCAGTTCGTATTGGGTGAGACGAGGTCATTGGATTTAGGATCAGTGCAATCTGACTATGTGAAGTATATTAAGGAGCTAAGACCATTAATTGGTTCAGAATGAGGCGATGGTTCTTATCAGGAGTATAGGCCTCTTATCAGGAGTATAGGCCTGATGAATTGTTGGTTCGATAGTTGGTCATGAATTTCTACACACCTTTTCCGTCTTGGAGGTATTGTAAGAGTCAGAGTAAGACCTATGTAGGTTATGAGGTGCAATGGGAGCATCAGATTCGCGGAATTTCGATTTATCCGATCAGAAGATGCTATTGTGGTCCTGTGAGTAAAGTGGTGCAAGGTGTGAATTTAGCTAAGGTATGCAGTTGAGTTTTGGGTGCTGCGTGCAGTTATTGATACGGTGAGCGTATGCTGGAACAGGCCTGGCAGAGAATTCCAGATGTTGGAATTGGGCTCTAAGGTTTATTTGCTTAAGTGAACAAGGATATCTTCAAATCGTTCGGGCTAGAGTGCCCAGCTGAGTTGTGGTAGCACGGGTAGGTGCACGAGGTATTAAGCAGTGATTCCAAACAACCCCAGCACAGTTCCTAGTACGTTCGAGGACGAACGTATGCTTAAGTGGGAGAGGATGTAACGACCCGACCGGTCGTTTTGAGCCCTAGCGCGCCGTTCAGTAGTTCGAGGTCGTGAGCAGCTTCAATTCAGGCATTTTGACTTGTACGCGTGGTCAGAATTAAATTTCGGGAAGTTCGGGGTTTACTTGGAGAGGAAGTTCTCATTTCAGAAGCTTTAAGATGAAAGAATTAGCTAAGATCGGATTTTTGAGTAAACGACCTCGGTATCAGGAGTCGAAGGTTCCAGCAGGTTCGAATGATGATTTCGGACTTGGGCGTATGTCCGGGTCGGGTTTTGGATGACGCGGGAGCGTTTTGGCGCCTATTATGAAAGTTAGCATTTTGGAATAAATTCTATAAGTTTGGGTTGAAGTGCATTTTAGTATTATTGATGTTTGTTTGGGATTCCGAGTCAGGGAGTAGCTCCGTATGGTGATTCTGGAGTTGGGAGCGCGATCGGAAGTGAATTCGGAGGTCCGTGGGTCATTTTGGAGTCATTTGGCTAAAGATAGAAATTTGAAGGTTTTTGAGAAGTTTGACCGGAGGTGTACTTTTTGATATCTAGGTCAGAATCCGATTTCGGAAGTTGGAATAGGTCCGTAATGTTGATTATGACTTGTGCGCAAAATTTGAAGTCAATCGGACGTGATTTGATAGGTTTAAACATCGAAAGTAGAAGTTTGAAATTCTAAAGATTATAAAGCTTGGATTGGAGGTCGATTCTTGGTTTTAGCGTTGTTTGATATGATTTGAGGCCTCGAACAAGTTCGTAATGTGTTTTGGGGCTGGTGGATATGATTGGTTGGGGTCCCGAGGGCCTCGGGTGGATTCCGGATGGTTAACGGATCGAAAATGGAATTTTTGGAAGGCTGAATTTGCTGGTTGCTGTCATAACCGCACCTGCAAGAATTGGGCCGCAGGTGCGGAGCCCCAGAAGCGGCTAGGAGGGCACAGATGCGGTTTTGGGTCAGGAGCGAAGGGACCGCAGATGCGGTCAGGGTGCCGCAGAAGCGGGACCTCACTTGCGGTAGACGAGGCACAGAAGCAGAAATAAGGGGGCCTGGGAAGAACCCAGATGCGGTGGTGTGGCCACACCCGCGGAAGCGCAGAAGCGGTCGAGTGACCGCAGGTGCGGAAAGTGCTGGAGGCANTTTTCTCTTGGTTTTGGGCAATTCTTGGAGGATTTCATGAGGGGATTTCATCATTCAATGGCAAGGTAAGTCATTCCCATCCATCTTAAGTTAAATACGTCGATTATGTATAGATTTTGGCATGTAAATTGGTAGAAATTTGGGGTTTGGATAGAAAGACCTAGAAATTCATATTCTTGGAATTTGACCACGATTTTGGGTATGGAATTAAGAGAAAATTATATATTTGAGTTCGTGAAGCTATGGGTAAACTTATTCTTCAAAAAAATTTGGAAATCCGGGTACGTGGGCCCAAGGGCATTTTTGTCAACTTTCCGATCGGGGTTAGGAATTGTTTTAAATTGGATTAACATGAGTAGTGTATCGTATATTAATGGATTTGCATAATCATTGGCTAGTTTTGGGAGTATTTAGCATCGATTCAAGTCTTCGGAAGGGCGTAGAATGCCGGTTATGGATCTTTGGAGCGAGGTGAGTCTCTTTCTAACCTTGTAAGAGGGAATTGTCCCCATAGGTGAATAAATTTGTTATGTGCTCCTATTTGTGGGGGCTATGTACGCACGAGGTGACGAGAGTCCGCGCGTAGCTACTATTATGTTATGGTCCGGGTAGTCTAGGACCCAAAAACATGCTTTACTTGGAATACTTGTAATGTTATTGACAGTATGAATTGCTTAAATCCTATTGAATTGGCAAATGAATTTCTAAAAAAAAAAGATTAAACCTCATTTTCTCAAATCGTTAAAAGAGAATTTGGCTTTTATTTGGATAAATGTTCCCTGATAAACTCTTAATTTGCTGTTTGAGCATGTATTTCTGTGTGTACTTGCGTCGCATGTATGATACGCGAGCAGGGTGATTGTTTATTTAAATTTGACCGCGTCGCATGGGTGATTCGCGAGCGGGGTAATAGATGCATCTATGGTTCGTGCCGCTCGACCCTCGGCAGTGCACAATTTACATTTCTGTTGGATCGGGCCGTACCACCTCGGCATGAGTTGCGCATGCTTGTGTTGCTTGCCTTGAGAATTATTGACATTGTTGTCTGCTCTCCTGACTTGAGAAAATTGTTAACTAATGGATTATAAATCCGGAGACTTTAAATAAAAAGGAATTTTCACCTGATTAGTGACCCATTTGAATATTACGGTTGTTCTTAATAAATCCGTGAGTCATCGCATTAATAATATTATTACTGGACCTTTAGTAAGTGTCGAAGTTGCCATCTCGTCTCTACTTCTTCGAGATTAGGCGGGATACTTACTGAGTACACGTTGTTTTCGTACTCATACTACACTTTTGTGCATTTTTGTTGCACAGGCACATGTACTTCTAGTGGCCTACTGGGCGTAGCAGCATGGATGATACTGGGACTAAGTGAGCTGCATTACTCGAGGCGGCCCGCAGCTAGTATAGTCTCTTTCAGTATATTGTATTTACTTTCTGTCCATTTGTATACCGGACGGATGTTGTATTGTATTGTTTCTTAGAAATGGCTCATGCACATGTGATACCGGGTTCTCGGATGTCTATGGGTTTATTCAGAAACTTTAAAAAGTTGTTAATTGATTCATTATTTATTCAGTGGTATTTATTATGTATTGTTTAAACGTATAAAAGAAGTGGTTTCGGAAATATTTAAAACAAGAAGTTAATTAAGTATTTTGGTTGGCTTGCCCGACAGAGGTGTCCGGCGCCATCACGACCCTTAGAGGATTTTGGGTCGTGACAAGTATTATTTCAAAAACTTCGATCTCAAGTTTTCCGTAGTACTCAGGATTTTTATATGGTTAGAATGGGCTAAAGTTATAGATAGCAACAAAAAAAAGTAAAAATTGCATGGGGCGCCCTATTTGGTCGCCCCCATTTAACCTATACCCATTTTTTTAAAAAGTTTTAACTTGTACTCACTTTTTAAACAACTTCAGCCCCCTTTCTCCTCCTCCTTCTCCTCCTTAAAATTATATCCGCCCTCAACCTCTTCTTGAAGTCGCACTGCACAGATTGTGTGCTGGAGAAGGAGGTGACTCTAACTTGCAACTTTTCAAAGGGACGAGTAGCTTAAATCTGCCGGAATCCCTTCGGCTTTAGGCACGATTTCGACAATATGTTGTATGACAGAGTTCTTTGTCGAAGGAGCCATAGAAAAACAAGAAGAATCGAATCCTTCAATTGTAATTGTTATGACTAATCAATAGATGTAGTGGCGTTTCACCTTTGGTCGGCAAAAATGGATGTATCATTATGCAGGGAAGAAGACTCTAGAGCTGAAGTTCGCCAGTTACAAACAAAAACTTCAGCTCTAGAGCTGAAGTTTGACAGTTACAAAACAAAAACTTCAGCTTCGCCAGTTATAAACAAAAAATTCAGCTCTAGAGCTGAAGTTCGCCAGTTCAAAACAAAAACTTCAGCTCTAGAGCTGAAGTTTGCCAGTTACAAACAAAATTTTAACTCTAGAGCTGAAGTTCACCAGTTACAAAACAAAACATCAGCTCTAGAGCTGAAGTTCGCCAGTTACAAACAAAAACTTCAAGCTCTAGAGCTGAAGTTCGCCAGTTCAAACAAAAGTTCAAGCTCTAGAGCTGAAGTTCGCCTGTTACAAAACAAAACTTCAAGCTCTAGAGCTGAAGTTCTCTAAGTTCAAACAAAACTTCAAGTCTACTAGAGACTGAATTGCCAGTTCAAANGTCTACTTCAGGCCCGGCTACTAGAATGCTGAAGTTTTGCGTGATTACCTTTGCTACTTCAGCCCCGTATGCTGAAGTACCGCGAAAAAGTGGGTACGCTTGCAATTTTTTTTGCAAAGCGGGCACAAGTTAAAACGTGACCCAAAAAGCGGGTATAGATGCAAATGCCCCCCAAAAAAACTACAATTAGTAACACAAGTATATTTTCAAGTAAATAATAATATAAATTGATGTATATAGAGTAGTTTAAATATTTTATTGGAAGAAAAGTGTACTACATTGAATGGAGCTTTGCACCTTCCTAAAATATTCTATGCACGTAGAATAAGAAGAAGAAAATTATAAACTAATTGTTTGATTTTTATATGGAAAACTTAATTGATTTGATGCCCTAAATATTATGATTTTCTTTGTAAAGAAAACTTTAATAAGTAAAGTTTTAATTGACTTCAAAATGGTAAATATTATAGGAATAATTAAATGAATATTTTGTCTAGTGCGAATTCTATTTTAAAGGGGTAAAAAAGACGAACGATATTTCGATAAAGGCTTTCGTGCTTTTAATATAGTATAGATATAGATAGATAGATATGTACGTCAGAGTATTACAGTTTTAGTTTATCAATATTCTGCTTTTTAAACTGTTATAATTGATTAATTAATTAACTAACGCTAACTTACCTAGCAAGTGAATGTTAGGCATTATCACAACCCCACAGTTAAAATTTCGCGTCGTGACAAGAACAATTTAGTCAACAGCAGAAGAGGTCACGACAAATTATTTATGTTGTTTAAATTGTAGATCACAGAGAAGTCATGGCTGACGTCTCAAGTGGGATAAACAACTCCGAGCATACAATGAAGAGGGATTTTCTTTTGCTTTATTAATTTCTGGTTGTTGGGCGTGAAAGCTACGTACGATTGCTAAATAATGTCAATAATGTAATGTAATATATATATATAATAAGGGAGAATTAAGGACTTTTGTATTCTTCACAAAAGTTTCCAATAAAATGTAAACTTTTCAATTAATTATTTCTAGGTCCTGACCTTATTTATTAAAGTCAAATTTACTTTTTGTTTTATGGTTTAATTCTTCAAAGCTGTCCTACCTTATTTTTTCTGTTTTTAGTGATGTCAAACTGCTACACGTGGCTGATGTAGTTGCCTTTTTCCTGCTTATCTCATTTTTGTCAATCACTCATTTCTGGAAAGATTAGCAAATACCCATGGGGCGAAAAATATTTATCCGTTCCTATCCATTACTTTGCCCCTTCCCCATTTTTTTAATACCCAGTCAAATGAGTCAATCAAGCTGCTATAAACCAAGCTAATTCAAGTCAATCCAATTCAAACCAAGCCAAACCAAGCCAAGCCAAGCTAAACCTAATCAAGTCAAGCCAATTCAAACCAAGTCAAACAAAGCCAAGGGAAATCAAGCGAGTGATTTTATTTTGTGTCTCACACAACTTACACTAGTTATGTGAGGCCTCTTTTTATTTCACATATTTGTAGACCCATATCTTACACATCTGGGTCCACAAAATTCTGGGACCCACACAGTTGTGAGACAAAAAAGATGCCTCATACAACTAGTGTCAAATGGTTAAAAAAAAGTTGGGATGGGTGTGGGTAGGTATGGATAATTAGTTTTATTTGGGTATGTATATATTACAAAATAATTTTCAAATGGATAAAAGAGGGTATTAGTTTAAGCTCAATGGATATTTTGCATAAATTGTTCTTTTCTTAAGACCGCTCCCACCTGGGCCTTTGAAATTGCTAAATGTAACTTACTATGGATCTTTTTTTGCCCTTAGGTTACTTTTTACATTATTTGACCTCATACATTTCAGTAAATTTAGGCAAAGTATGCCAAATTTTTTCTCCAAGTAGACAATTTGTTAGGTCTTGCTATACATTTAGACATATTCCACGTCGTATGTTCCTAACCGTATTCCTCTCTCTCTAGAGCTCATATATGTACTAATAAAGACATGTCAGAATTATTTTCAGGAAGTTCTAAATATTTTATTTATTAATGTACTTGAATTATTTTTTGTTAATATACTTATAAGACTAATATTAGGTCAATTTATGTAAAAACTTTAAACTAAATAAAGTTCATTGGTGTTATTTAGAGGATTCTAAAAGATAAAAACATGGGTCTTCGTTAATACGAGTGAATTAATATATATTATTAAAATCCTAAATGAGTTCATAATAAGCATAACGTGAGTTTGAAGTAAATAATTTAATGAACGTTGAAAGTTAAGATTTTAAAGGACTAAAATAAATTTTGCTTTTCTATATTGGAAATATACTTATTTAAAATTTTAGTTACTCTTTGATATTGTCATTTTACGTGTTTTTAAATATTTACCTCATCTACTACTAATTTCTTGATGCACCTTTTTTTTTTTACTTTAAAGAAAATTAAAACCTACTATTTTATGGGTTTAATTGAAATATAATTGGTATCAAATATTTGAAAATCACTTAAGATCTTTAATGAATAAGAGTTGTATTCAAAAGCTTATGTTAATTATGGTTTTGGTTGAACTTTCTTCCTTTGCATGAGCAAGTCATTTTTATAACCTTTCTTACTGTTTTTAACCTAGAGTGCATATAATACATTTTCAAGAATTAATAAATTAGCATTTATGAAAGAAAAAAAAAGTAATAACCTTTATATTTTTTTAAATTTGTCAATTACATTGGGGGATGAAGAATAGGAAAAGGAGAAGGAGTTAAAATGTATTTCTATCCTAATTTTTGTTGATTTTAAGGGGTGATATATTATTCATGTTGACCCAAGTATGATTCTCATTTAATTAGTTTTTTTTTTCCTCGGCTCATTGAATTGGATTGAATCTTTTCGTGAACAATTATATCCATCGCCTTTGAAATATCTATGATGCATTACAAATACTAAAAGTATAAATTATTGATAATGCCACGTTATAATATTGAAAATGAAGGTAGCGTTATCAGCCAAAATCGAATCTCCTTAAAATTTCTTGGTTGGTAACTTAGAATTGATTTTTTAAGAGTAAAGTATGGAACTAAATTGATCCTTAAGGTTCACTTTGATAAATTTAGGTTTCTTTTTGAATTTCGTCTAAAACTAAGCTTAAATCCCCACATTTAACTACATAACCCATGCCACGTGAAATTATGAGTGAACAAGAAATAAAATACAAAAAGAAATCTATAACTAAGGAAATTATATGCTCACAAATTCATAAAAATACCAAATATTTTTTAATTTATGATCTTGACCGAATTGTAGTTATTTTGAACACTTTAAATCATATTAGTTTATAGAATAATGAGTCACTTGTGCCCCTTTGGTATTTGGTAATTCTCCAGCCAAACTTGCTTCCTTATAAATAATTTCTTTCTTTAACAAAATTATTCAATTATATTACAAAAAAACTTTAATAATTATGAAGACTTATCAACAAGACTTGATTGACGTATCACTATATTAAATTATTTATGCAGTAAGAAAATGTGATACGAATTAAAATTATTTAATTAAAATAAAATTATTAATCCTAAGAAAAATATTTTGAGTTTGGGCCCGGGCTTAGCACGGGCCTCCTGGAACTGGTATTTAGAGTAGGGGAAATGAGAGATGAGTTGGCACCTCTTTTTGGCCAAGGATTCTATCTATCTATTTCCTCCTTTTTTTTGGTTTATTCCCCAATAACGTTAAATATTTTGGTTTTCTTCTCCTTCCTTAATTCGAATGATTAATGTCTATTAAGGTGTAATAGTGTATAATTGCACTAAATATTACTCCTATTACATTACTAGCCATTGATCAATAGTGGGAGAAGAGAATAATTGAGAAATTTTATTGTGTGTCTCACACAACTAACATTAGTTGTGTGTGAGGCTCCTTTTTCTCTCACAAATTTGTGGACCCCAAATCTTACAGGGGTTTTGACACAGTTACCCACAAAAATAAAACTATTTACTCTAGTCTACCCATTTGTTTTTCTACCCATAAACTTATTACATTTCCTACTCATATTAGTTTTTGTGGGAAATTTTCTCTTTATTCTCCAATTCTTTTTTTATTTTTATACTTCTTTTCTTTTCTCCTTTTCTTTTTTGAAAGAATTACAGCCCATGTCACTTGGCCTAATTGCCCAACCGAAAATGGCCCACATTTGAATCTCTTAACCTATTTAGCCCATGTTGTACATAACTTGAAAAAACTTTTCAGCCTTTAGCCCACTATTAAAGACATACTTTTAGGGTTTTTATTATTTTCTTCTTTCTTCATTCCCTTCTCTCTCTCACTGCCTCTCACTTCTTTCTTTCTAACCACATAGATCCCTCATCCTCTCTTAACCTAGCTCCCGCTATTCCCCCTCCCCCCCACGCAGTTCTGCCATTAATGGCTCGAAGAAGGCTCGAAGAAAGACTCCGTCGTCCATGGTGGCAAACAGAAGAATGAAGAAGATTTTTGAAAGAAACATGAAAATACCCACAGATCTGAAAATAAATAGCTCTCAAACTTGATTTGCACCAAAAAATAACCACTAATGTTGGAAGATTTTGAAGTTTGAAGTTCTGGTCACTATTATTATGACCTTGAAGTCTCGAATCTGAAATTGGGTTTGGATAAAAATCATAACTATGTAGCAGTTTGTATCAACACTGTGTACTAGTGTATAATTGTGTATATGAATATACAAACACCTCTTATACACTATTATACATGTTTATACAAAGTTATACAGTATTGTATAATTGTGTATAAATGTGTATATTTGTGTATAATATTGTATAATTATATATTTTTTTTTTAGTTTATAAGGATGTATATACATTGTTAGTGTGTAAGAGGCCTCTACAGAAGTTTGACACTTCCTTCTCTTCTTCTTTTTCGTGTAATGTGTTGTATGAGCGTTGGAGGGATTCTACAATCATTTACCAAGTTTTTATTTTTCTTTTATCCTGTTGGATTGCTTCAGCAATTGCACATAAAAGTGTTTGAATTTCTTACCTTCAGATAATATGTATTATTCATGATTTTTGAGTGTGTTGTGGCTGATTTGCATTTTTTTATCAAATGCTTAATAATCAAAGGAAATCAACTGGTTGTATACAGAGGGAGCAAAATAAGCTGTCTTTCGGGAATTAGCATATTATTTTTTGGGCTATAGATTTGCAAAGTGGTATCTAAGCTATTATGTTGCAAGTCAGGTGTGTGAGTTGTATTTATGTGAAATTATCCCTTCTTTTTTCTCGTTTTCTTCTTATTTTTTCTTTTTTCCTATTCTGATTTCATTTGACTTCTTTTTTTATATTCTTTTTCTCTTCATAATCTAATTTCATTTACTATTTTCTCTATTTTTTACTATTCTTTTTTTATATATTATTACTAAAGAAAAATCAAATTGTGTACCAATTAAATGTAGCTAATATATTATTACTAAAGAAAAATCAAATTGTGTACCAATTAAATGTAGCTAATACGATCAAAAAAATATTAACTAACATTTGATACCAGTATAGTATATAGTTATACCAACAGGGTATACAATTGTACGCAAAGAGTTAAAAATAGTTTAATTCAATTATTAAACTGAAATAATATCATTTGTCAATAAAAATTTTATAAAAATCTAAAAGGATCTAATTGTAAGAGTATACCGTTACATTATATAGCATACTATAATTTTATTTTATTTTTGCATTTTTAATTTGCCGCTCACGCTAGGTAAAAGCATACAACAAATTAAAAGGGAAAAGGCAAGTGAATTTACGGGTAATAAGTATACTATTATAGTATATTGTATACTATTACAGCATATTGTTACAATATCTTGCATATTATTACAGTATACCACAACAATATATTTGTATACTATAATGGTATACTGTTGTGGTATAACTATATACTCCTATAGTATATTAGTATACTGTAGCGGTATAATGTTAGGTAACAGTGTTCTTTTTCGATTATTACTGTAGTTGTGTTCTTCTTCGATTTTCAACTGAAAATTTCGATCTCAATCACCTCAAATCAGCTCTAAGTCTCTGTCACGATCCGGATTTTCCCACCCTCGAGAGTCGTGATGGCGCCTACTAATAGGAGCTAGGCAAGCCAATCATCAATTACCTCTTTCAGCGAACATCAACAGTATTAACATTAATAACACGTTTAACAATAAAGTGGAAGTCTCAAATAAAATTTACTAAAAGAAACGCGGAAGTTTAACAATCCTCTACCCAAGACTGGCGTCACAACACTCACGAACGTCTAGAGAATACTAAATACAAGGTTTGAATGAATCATAAAGTTGTCTGCTACGGTGCAACGATAACAAACTGAATAAAATAGAAAGGACTCCGGGCCTGCGGACGTCAACAAGGCTACCTCGAATGTCCCTGGACTGGAACCTCGCTCCCAGAATGCTACTGCTACTCAAATGCTGCTCCAACACCTGGATCTGTGCAATTCGTGCACGGCATCAACCTTCGTGCTTTATCACTCTTCCTCACCCAAGCAACAATCACAAACAATGGGGCGAGGGGATAGACAAACAGTAATAGAAGTCCCGGTAAGGGAAAACACAAGTAAACAGCTAAACCCCGTCAAGGGAACAATCACATTTCTTTCTCTTTCTTTCATTTCTTACTCAACAATTACTTTAGCATTTGAGCCAACGCTCCAAAGAGTTTACAAGTCATAATTCTTTCTCATACCCTTCACATTATATAGAAATCATCAATTACACAAGGAAGAGTCACAACAAAATCAAAATAAGCACAACTAAGGACTCACGATCATGCTAGACACCAGTGTATAGATACTCGTCACCATGCCTATACACCGTACTCAACATTTAGCAATTAACAAATAATATTTTAATCCTATTCCCTCAAGCCAAAGTTAGATCAAACACTTACCTCGGTCCAAAAGATAGCAATCAACTCTCCAATACTGCCTTTCCTCTAGAATCCAACTCCGAAACAATGATATCTAGGCATAATTAATTCAATAATATCAATTGAGGCTCAACAACAAAATCCCATAGCCTAGAAATGAATTTCCTATCATTCTTCCAAAAATACCAAAATCCGACACCGGGCCCACAGGGTCTAAACTCGAGGCTCGGACCAAAATCCAATCACCCATAACCCTAAGAGTTCAAATATGTAATTTGTTTCAAGATTCGACCTCAAATTGAGGTTGAATCACTCAAAATTCCCAAAGCCCTAGTTCTACCCAAAAACCCCATTTTCTACCTTGAATTCATGATTTGGGGCTAGGAAATTAGTGTTTAGATGAAAGGATTAGGAGATAATGAAGTTAAGAATACTTACTCAAAGAGATATGGAGGAAGAGGAGCTTGAAAATCGTCTATGGAGTGTGAAAGAGAAGAGCCCGTGTGAAAAAGTGAGAAAAATCCCGTAATGAAGGTTCTGTTTTTTATCAAAAATCACCGGACGAAATTGTTCTATGCGATCGCGGAGCAAGGGATGCGATNTTTATGTGTGGGAGGAAGAGCAAAAGAAATAAAAATGAAACTAAGCTGAGAAAACTTGTGACGACCCAAAGGGTCATCACCTGTTTTAAATTAATTATGTGCTTCCGAGGCCTTGAAAACCTCATTTAGAGTCGCCTCGATTTGCGTGCACAGTCCGAGCGCGTAGCCGGAAAGCTTAAATATGAAATTCTGTGAAATATGCTAAATTTTGGTGTTAAAATGAATAAATTTGACTTCGGTCAACATTTTGGGTAAACGGACCCGGACCCGTGATTTGACGGTCCTAGAGGGTCCGTAGGAAAATATGATACTTGGGCGTATGCCCGGAACGGAATTCCGAGGTCCCAAGCCCGAGAAATGAATTTTTGAGTAAAATTATTTTCTGAAAATATTTAAGGAAATTGGAAATGTAATTTGATTAGAACGTGTTGGTATTGGGCCCGTATTTTGGTTTCGGCGCCCGGTACAGGTCTTATATATGGTTTAAGCACTGTCTGTAAAGTTTGGTTGAAAACGGACGTCGTTTGACGTGTTTCGGAGTTAAAATTGAAAGTTTGATGTTTTATGAAACTTGGAAGGAATCATGGATTTTGAGGCTTAATTCGATGTATATGATGTTATTTTGGCGATTCGATCGCACGGATAAGTCCGTAGGATGTTTTTGAGGTTGTGTGTATGTTTGGTTTGGAGCCCCGAGGGCTCGGGTGAATTTTGGATAGGCCGTGAGTGCATTTTTAACCTTTGTGAAAATCTGGCATTTCAGTTCTGCAATCTTTTGTCACGACCCAAAATCTAACCTTGGTCGTGATGGCGCCAATCGTGTTACAAGGCAAGCCTATTCCCAAAATTACTACTAATCTGATTATAAGATTTTAATAAAATATTTCCAATAATTTAATTCGTGATAAACTAAACCAGCTCTAAATATAAATAATATAAAATACGGAAACGAGTCCCAAACATCGGGGTGTCACTAAGTCATGAGCGTCTAAAACTATGAACTGAGATATATAAACTGTCTAACTGTCCAAAGAAGAAATGATAAAAGGAGTAACAAGGCCCTGCGGACGCTAGCAGCTACCTTGTAGTCTCCAAAGATAGCCGGCCTGAACTCAACGATCACCGCGCTCTAACTCACCTGGATCTGCACATAAAGTGCAGGGTGTAGAATGAGTACAACCACCTCAGTAGTAACAGAAATAACTAAGGAACTGAGCAGTAGTGACGATCTGAACAAAAATAGTCCAATTATTTATTTTTAACAATTTTAAAAATAACAGGAATAAACAGGTAAATTCCATAACTCAGTAAATGCCACAAAGAAATTTAACAGATAAATGCAGCAACAGCAAAAGTAAATGCAACCTCACAACAATGTCACTTCATCACTCAGCACTCGCACTCAGCACTCAACACTCAATACACTCAACACTCTGCGCTCACTGGGGGTGTGTACAGACTCCGGAGGGGCTCCCAAAGCCCAAGCGCTAAGCACAGACAACTCACGTGCTACCATATCAATACCTGGATCCGCACGGTCAACTCACGTGCTACGCGGACAACTCACGCGCTATGGTATAAATACCTGGACCTGCACGGTCAACTCACGTGCTACGCGGACAACTCACGCGCTATGGTATTAATATCCTCACAACTAGGCCCTCGGCCTCACTCAGTCATGTACCTCACTAGCCTCACCATCATCAACAATTTAGGGAACACAGCCCACATCATGTATCACAGCATATTAGCAAATAATAGAGATTGAGGTAAACATGTACAATAATTTCTATGACTGAGTACAAATAATATGAGCATGAATAAAACCTAAACAGGATCTCTAACATGAAGGCAAACAAGTTCAACAAGTAAACACATAACCACATATAATAGCTTTTAGGCCTGGCCTCACAGGACGGACCAAGTCTCAATCCCTCGCGGTGCACACCCACACGCCCGTCACCTAGCGCGGGTATCACCACCAAACAATCACATGATATCAATTATTCTGGGTTTATACCCTCAAAGCCAGAGTTAAAAATGTTACTTACCTCAATAGCGTAAAATCCTACTCCGGGATGTCCTCGTCCCTCGACTCGATCTCCAAAAGCTTCGAATCTAACTATAATAAAAATACTACTATCAACATAGTCTAAAGAATCGAATTACACAATAAAAACTACATAAACATGCCAAAAATCTGAAATTGGCCAAAACTCGGCCCCCTGGCCCACATCTCGGAATCAGTAAAAAATGGCAGAATAATAATCCTCGTCCTTTCCCGAGTCTAACCATATAAAATTTGTCAAAATCGGACTCCGTTT
Organism: Nicotiana attenuata; assembly: GCF_001879085.1. NCBI lineage: Eukaryota > Viridiplantae > Streptophyta > Magnoliopsida > Solanales > Solanaceae > Nicotiana > Nicotiana attenuata. The sequence goes on along the minus strand of NW_017672232.1, from coordinate 11,509 downwards.
GTTCCCTCAAATCCTCACTTAAAACTCTCCAAAACTCAAACCCTAACTCCCTCAATTTCACTTTGAAATCATCAATCAAATCCCAAAAACGAAGATGGATTCATAAATTATAATCAAAATCGAGTAGAGAACACTTACCCCAATCCATATGGTGAAAATCGCCCAAATCCGAGCTCCCCAACTCAAAATATGACCGAATGAACAAAACCCTACTTTTGTATATTTTTCTACCAGCTATTCTGCCTCGTTTCTCGAGCCAAACGATCCCAAAACTCGTATTTTATGCCTCCAATGGATTTCTTGTGAAATTCTAGTCAAGTTAGGCTTTTGAATCACTCAATTTGACCTTATAATGAATGAGATATGTAGGTTTTAATATTTGCAAATAGTGCAGATTTTTAAATACGCTGCTAGTGGCAATTTCGTAATTACTCTGAAAAAATCTGGCAACCCAATTTTTAGTAAAAATGACCATAAAATTCTCATACGATGTCCAAATTCGATGATTCTTTTTGCTACGGGTCCGTAATTATGATACGGATCTAATGCTTCAATCAAAAAAGAAATCAGAGCTCATTTGTTCAATATGATATCATTTATGCTTGAAGAAACGGTGTTGAAACATAAGAAAAACAAGCGCAACACAACCCAAACCTATCTGTAACACACCCGAGGCCCTCGGGACCTCAACCAATAATTCCAACAAGTCATATATCACTACCCGAACTTAGTCGAACCTCCGGAACACCCAAAATAACACCAAAACACCAAATCAACCTCGAATTCAAGCTTAAGACTTCTAAACTTCCAACTTTTGCCAATTCAATCATAATTCTACCACGAACCTCTAAATTATATTCCGGACACACGCCTAAGTCTAAAATCACCAAACGAAGCTAATCGAATCATAAAAATCCAAATCCGAATTCTTTTACTCATAAGTCAACTTCCGGTTGACTTTTCTAACTTAGCTTTCTAATTAAGAGACTAAGTGTTCATTTCACTCCAAAACTACTCCGAACCCAAACCTACCAACTCGATACAACTCCACACAGCTGAACAACATATAAATGAGCATAGATGGGGGAAATGTGGCTATAACTCTCAGAACGAATGATCGGGTCGTTACATCTTCGCATTTGCGAAGAAGGTCTCGCAAATGCGAGCCTGTGATCGCATATGCGAGAAAGGGGATCCTGCAGCTGGGTCGCAAATGCGACCATTTGGTCTGCAAATGCGAAGTGGGGCCTGTTGCAAATGCGACGTTCTAGCTCGCAAATGCGATACTGGGACTTTCGCAAATGCGACACTCTTGGTTGCAAATGCGAACTTGCCTTCGCAATTCCCACATCAGGTCGGGGTTCGCAATTGCGAACCCAGTTCGCAAATCCCATATCTGCAACCTGCATATTTTACACTTAGCCGAATTTTGAACCATTTTCAACATTCTTTCAACACACAAACTTCTTGGGGCGATTTTTTAAGAACAAGTTTTCTTCCAAATCAATTGTAAGTTGATTTTTACTCATTTCTTTCAATCATTAACATCATTTAACATGTTTTCAACTTCAAATCAAAGATTTTCATGGGAGAAATTGGGGGGGTTTAGGTAGAACCTAGGTTTTTCTAAAAATAGGAGATTTGGACCTCAATTTGAGGTCCGATTTCAAAACAAATCATATATTTGGGTTCGTGGGGGAATGGGTAGCCGGGTTTTTATTCGAATCTCGGGTTTTGACCACGTGGGCCCGGGGGCAATTTTGGGATTTTTGGGTAAAACTTTGGGAAATTCATCTTATGCATTCAAATTGATTCATTTAGCGTTTATTGATGTAATTAAGTAACTTGTGACTAGATTCGAGCGGATTGGTGGAGGAATCGAGGGGTAAAGCCATAATTGAGACTTGAGTTGAATTCAAAGCATTGAGGTAAGTGTTTGGTTTAACCTTAGCTTGAGGGATTAGGAGTTGATTCATATTTGTCATGTGTTTCTTGTGGAGTACGACGTATAGGCATGGTGACGAGTATCTATACGTCGGTGTCGAGCATGACCGTGAGTCTTAAATTGACATTTTGTGTTTTGATTAATTCTATGGATGAAATAGTGAGTAGACTTATGATATTGAGCAAAGGCTTAGCTTATTTTCGTGGAAGTTAATCATGAGTTAGAAATGGCGATAATAGAAATATTAAAAATTCGAATTGAGATTGGTTATAGCTGGTTCTCCCTTGTCGGGATGAGTATACTTGTACGGTTGAGTTCCCTTGCTGGGATAGAGTATTTTATGATTAATCCCCCTGCCGGGATTTGTGGTTATGATTACTGTAAGCTATGTATATTTGGAACGGGTTGCGCGCCGCAACATACGTTATATTGGATCGGGTTGCACGCCGCAACATATATTGTATTGGGTCGGGTTGCACGCCGCAACATATATTGTATTGGGTCGGGTTGCACACCGCAACAGGTATATATTATAATTAGTGGATCGGGTTGCACGCCGCAACAGTTATATTTATACGTATAGATCGGGTTGCGCGCCGTAACAGTAGTGCTATCATATTGTTTTGGACATTGTACTGTTTCTTCGTATTTAATTCGGTTTCTGCTAAGTTGAACTGTTTCCCCGAGGCATGTACCCCCTCCCTTATAACTGCTCATTACTTGTTTATTTTTCTGCAATATATTATATAACTGCACAGATTTGTCTGGAGTCTGGTACTAGCCTCGTCACTACCTCGCCGGGGTTAGGCCAGACACTTACCAGCACATGGGGTCGGTTGTGCTGATGCTACACTCTGTGCTCTTTTGCACAGATCCAGGTGTTGGACAGCAGCTGCAGTAGCGCGGGAGTTAGCCTTCAGTCCAGCGAGACACCGAGGTAGCCTTGCAGGTGTCCGCAGGCCCGCCGTCTCTTCTATCTTTTATTTCAGTCTGTTATCTCATGTATTTCGAGACGAACAGTTATATTTTCTATCAAACGGTTGTATTTAGCACTCCTAGTAGTTCGTGAGTATGTGACACCATTCTTGGGTAGAGGTTTATGTTGAGTTTCCGCATTGTTGCTCAGATTCTTTAATTTAAGACTTTCGCTTATTTACTTTATTCTGCTGTTTTCATGATATTACAGATAATTGTTAAAAGAAGTAAATTGGTTAATGCTAAAAGTAGTTAATAGTTAGCATGCCTAACTCCCATCAGTAGGCGCCATCACGGCTCCCGAGGGTGGAAAATCCGGGTCGTTACAAGTTGGTATCAGAGCTCTAGGTTGCATAGGTCTCACAACTCACGGACAAGCTTAGTAGAGTCTGAGGAATCGGTATAGAGACGTCTGTATTTATCCCCCAGAGGCTAGCGAGTTAGGAAAAGTTTCACATTTGTTCTTTCTTGTCGTGCTGTTTGATTTCTCAACGCTAATTGAATTTCTACTCTGTTCTTTGCAGATGGCGAGAACACGCGCTTCCTCATCTTCCGATCAGTAGTCCGAGCCCCAGGCAGCTCCCACTAGGGGCAGAGGCCGAGGCCGTGCTAGAGGCCGAGGTAGGGGCAGAGGTCAACCCCGAGCAGCAGCACCAGTGGCAGAGCCTCAGGTTGACTTTGACGAGGAGGTTCTGGCCCCAGCCCCAGCAGTTCCGGTTGGCCCATCTCAGGTCCCAGAGGGGTTTATTGCTACCCCAGTTCTTCAGGACGCTCTGGTCCGATTGGTGGGTCTCATGGAGAGTGTTACCCGAGCAGGCTTGCTTCCTGTAGCACCAGCCGTCTCTCAGGCTGGAGGAGGGGCCCAGACTCCTGCTACTCGTACTCCGGAGCAGGGAGCTCCCCCGATTCAGACTCCAGTAGTTCACCCAGTTAGAGCAGCTCAGCCGGGTGTGGTAGCCCAGGCCGGTGATGGGGCAGCTATGTTTGCCGATGCTTTGTGGAGGTTGGATAGGTTCACCAAGCTTTTCACTACTACCTTCAGCGATGCATCTACCGAGGATCCTCAGGATTATTTGGACAGCTGCCACGAGGTTCTTCGGAACATGGGTATTGTTGAGACCAATGGGGTCGATTTCGCTACATTCCGGTTGTCTGGATCCGCCAAGACTTGGTGGAGGGATTATTGTTTAGCTAGACCAGCAGGATCTCCAGCCTTGACCTGGGAGCAGTTCACACATCGTTTATTGGAGAAGTTTCTACCTATTGCACAGCAAGAGGCCTATCGGAGGCAGTTCAAGCATTTCCAGCAGGGATCCATGACAGTCACCCAGTACGAGACCAGGTTTATTGATTTGGCTCGCCATGCTCTTGTTATACTTCCCACTGAGAGGGAGAGAGGGAGACGGTTTATTGATGGACTCATTCAGCCTATTCGTCTCCAGATGGCTAGAGAGGCTGGGAGCGAAATATCCTTTCAGGAGGCAGCCAATGTGGCCCGGAGGATTCAGTCAGGCCGATTCACTGGTGCCCCATCTGGAGCTAGAGATTCGTATTATAGGGTTCATCCTCCTAGGCCCTTCCAGTCAGCGCTCCAGGTTTCCCATGCTGCATCAGGTGACTGTGGTTTTCGCGGGCAGTATTCTGACCAGCAGTCCTACAGTGCACCATCAGCTCCTATCAGTGCACTGCCGCTCCAGAGCTTCTGGGGTGGTCATTTAGGCCGCCACGGTCAGCCTCAGTTTCCTCAGCCGCAGCATTCGGGTGGATGTTATGAGTGTGGTGAGTACGGTCACATCAGGAGGGCTTATCCGAGGTTGAGGGGTACTCAGTCGCAGCAGCAGGGTCCCCGTCCTATGATTCAGGCACCAGATGTTCCACAGGCCGTCCAGCCAGCTAGAGGCGGGGGTAGAGGTACTAGAGGTGGAGGTAGAGGTCATAGAGGTGGAGCCCAGACCGCCAGAGGTGGAGGCCAGCCAGCAGCAGGTCATCCCAGAGAGGTAGATCTGAGTGGTGGGGCCCAACCCCTATGTTATGCCCTTCAAGCCAGGCCCGAGGCAGAGGCTTTAGATGCGGTTATTACAGGTACGATTCTGGTTTGTGATAGAGATGCTTCAGTGTTGTTTGATCTGGGGTCTACGTATTCGTATGTGTCATCCTATTTTGCCCCGTATTTGATCATGCCTAGTGATGCATTGGGTATTCCTGTTTATGTGTCTACGCCGGTGGATGATTCCATCGTGGTCGATCGAGTCCATCGCTCTTGTGTTGTGGTGATTGGGGGTCTGGAAACTCGAGTAGATCTGTTGCTTTTAGATATGGTCGACTTTGATATTATATTGGGGATGGACTGGTTATCACCATATCACGCTATCTTGGACTGCCATGCCAAGACTGTGACCTTACCTTTACCGGGTATGCCTCGTTTAGAGTGGAGAGGGACTCCAGGTCATTCTACCCGCAGTGTTATATCGTATGTGAAGGCTCGGCGTATGGTCGAGAAGGGGTGTTTGGCTTATTTAGCTTATGTTCGGGATTCCAGTGCTGAGGTTCCCTCTATCGATTCTGTGCCCCTTGTTTGTGAGTTCCCTGACGTTTTTCCTTCAGACCTGCCGGGTATGCTACCCGACAGGGATATTGATTTCTGTATTGATCTGGTTCTGGGCACTCAGCCCATTTCAATCCCGCCGTATCGTATGGCCCCGCCTTGAAGGAGCTAAAGGAACAGTTGCAGGATTTGCTTGAGAAGGGTTTCATTAGACCCAGTGTCTCACATTGGGGTGCGCCGGTGTTATTTGTCAAGAAGAAGGATGGGTCAATGAGAATGTGTATTGATTACCGGCAACTGAACAAGGTAATGATCAAGAATAAGTATCCACTGCAGAGGATTGATGATTTGTTCGACCAGCTTCAGGGTGCCAGGGTATTCTCCAAGATTGACTTGCAATCTGGCTACCATCAGTTGAGGATTAGGGCATCCGATGTCCCTAAGACAGTTTTCTGCACTCGGTACGGGCATTATGAGTTCTTGGTTATGTCATTCGGGTTGACGAATGCCCCACCAGCTTTCATGGACTTGATGAACCGAGTGTTCTGGCCTTATTTGGATTCATTCGTGATAGTGTTCATTGATGATATATTGATATACTCCCGCAGCTAGGAGGAGCACGAGCAGCACCTTAGAGTGGTTCTTCAGACCCTGAGGGATAGTCAGCTATATGCTAAGTTCTCGAAGTGTGAATTCTGGTTGGGTTCAGTTGCATTTCTGGGTCATGTTGTATCAGTAGAGGGTATTCAGGTGGACCCAAAGAAGATTGAGGCAGTCAAGAACTGGCCTAGACCAGCATCAGCTACAGAGATCCGGAGTTTCTGGGGGTTGGCAGGCTACTATCGACGGTTCGTGGAGGGGTTTTCGTCTATTGCAGCCCCGATGACTAGATTGACCCAGAAGGGTGCCCAGTTCAGATGGTCGGAGGAGTGTGAGTCGAGCTTTCAGAAGCTTAAGACAGCTCTGACTACGACACCGGTGTTGGTTTTGCCCACAGGTTCGGGGCCCTATATAGTCTATTGTGATGCTTCCCGTGTTGGGCTTGGAGCAGTGTTGATGCAGGATGGCAAGGTCATTGCCTATGCTTCGAGGCAATTGAAGATTCATGAGAAGAACTATCCGGTTCATGATTTGGAGTTGGCAGCCATAGTTCACGCATTGAAGATTTGGAGGCATTATCTATATGGCGTGGCATGTGAGGTGTTCACGGATCTCAAGAGTCTTCAGTATTTGTTCAAGCAAAAGGAGTTGAATTTGAGGCAGAGGAGGTGGTTGGAGTTGTTGAAGGATTATGACATCACCATTCTATATCATCCGGGGAAGGCCAATGTGGTGGCCGATGCATTGAGTAGGAAGTCAGCCAGTATGGGCAATCTTGCTTATATTCCGGTCGGTGAGAGGCCGCTTGCTTTGGATGTTCAGGCATTAGCCAATTAGTTCGTGAGACTGGATGTTTCTGAGCCCAGTCGTGTGTTAGCTTGCATGGTCGCTCGTTCTTCATTATTGGAGCGTATCCGTGATCGGCAGTATGATGATCCCCATTTGTGTGTCCTTAGAGACACGGTGCAGCGCGGAGGTGCCAGGCATGTTACCTTAGATGATGATGGAGTTTTGAGATTGCAGGGTCGAGTATGTGTGCCTAATGTGGATAGGCTCCGAGAGTTGATTTTGGAGGAGGCCCATAGCTCTCGGTACTCTATTCATCCGGGCGTCGCGGAGATGTATCAGGATTTGCGACAGCATTACTGGTGGCGTAGGATGAAGAAGGATATTGTAGCATATGTGGCTCGTTGTTTGAATTGTCAGCAGGTTAAGTACGAGCATCAGAGGCCTGGTGGTGTATTTCAGCGGATTGAGCTTCCTGAGTGGAAGTGGGAGCGGATTACTATGGATTCTATTACTAGACTTCCGCTGACTCGGAAGAAGTTCGATGCGATATGGGTTATTGTTGATACGCTGACCAAGTCAGCGCATTTCATTCTTGTGGCAGTCTCCTATTCTTCGGAGAGGTTTGCTGAGATCTACATTCGAGAGATTGTTCGCCGTCATGGTGTTCCCGTATCTGTCACACCTCCTTTTTCTCACTACACCCCGGGGAGAGGTATAATAAAGGGAGTTTTTTACAATTAAAGGACAATCGAAACGGGATTCATTTTTTAAGAGATTCAGAGTCGCCACTTGGGAGATTTATGGTGTCCCAAGTCACCGGTTTGAATCCCGAATCGAGGAAAGGGTTTGACTCTGTATTACAGTCGCGAACCAGAAATACGAGTAAGGAATTCTGCTAACCCGGGAGAAGGGGTTAGGCACTCCCGAGTTCCGTGGTTTTAGCACGGTCGCTCAACTGCTAAATTTGGCAAAATCTGATTTTAATACATGTTATCCTATTGTGCGATTTTTGAAATTACTTACCGCTTTTGATTAAAATTTTTAAGAAAGTGAATGTCGTTTAAAAATGTGTTTTTGGATCACGTCACAAGAAATGCACCCGGATCCTCGACACATTTCATTCGACGTTTTGGGATTTGGATTTGGGTCGCATGAAATGCACACCCGAATTTAGGAAGGTAAAATTATTAAAGAACGCGCCTAAAGTGACTAACGTGTTATTAACTTTGCGGGAGGCCGTGAAATTCGCTAAACGGCACGTCCCGAATTCTAAGTATTTTAATATAAGCATTTAATGAGGGCCCCGCAGTTTATGCATTTTGTTTGGCGAGGCTTGTCTCGTCTTATTATTTAAAGGCCATCCTAGTGCAAGCTAAGATTTTCTATTTAATTTTATCTCTGAATAATCCTAATTAATCAATTTTATCAATGCTATTATTAGAGAGTATTTGAAAAGTTAAGGCCTCAAACTCAGGCCCATACTTGAACAAGAGGATATACTCTTAATTCAAACATGCTGTCTAGCTTGGGAGGCCCAAACCCTACGTTATGAATTTAAATTTACGGACCCAATACAAGTTCAGGTCCTTGATGTTGGATTTTTGAATATGGCCCAGCAGCATAAGATAAATCATTTGTGACTGTTGTCAACCTTTGGGCCTCGAGGCAAGCCCAATTGGGTAGAACAAGCAGGCCTGGGATTAGGCCTGGCATTAATATGCCGCAGCTCAACACAAGTGATGTGGGCTACCTAGCCTTGGGCTTGCGAATAAGCCCAATCAAGTTATAAAAACAACCTCAAATTAGCAAGTTAATTCTAAATTTTGCCTTTCAGATTTAAATTCGTAAAACCTTTAAACGACAAGGTTCCTATTTTATTGAAATATAATTTTTCCATTTTTCTCTTTAAATCAGCATGCTAAACCTAACAGCTAATAACAAGTTTATCTATATGAACACATTTGCCATCTCGCTGGACCTAAAACTTGAACATGTTATGTTTACCTAACTAAATCGACTAGCATTAAACACTATATTCAGTCATGCAAAAATCCCAAGCAGTCCCCTAGCAGTTCAAAACAGTCCAAATCAAATTGAAGCGATCTTCATTATACAATCCAAAGTTTGTCCATGTTTAGTTACAGAACGAATTTGAACAGTCCTAATTAATACAACTAATCCTAATTAACACTAATATGCATTTGTTCAAATGAAAGCTGCAACCACATATTAAGACTAGGAGTGAAACAAAAGCAGATTCGTGTAATAGCAGTTCTTCATCATTTGATGTCAAAGTTGTTCATACACATTGTGTGAAACTTCAGGGCATTAGAGGCAATTAGTGTACCTGGAATTGAGCAAAGTAAGAAGGAAATAAGATCAACAGCAGTTCAGCAAACCACAACAATGAGATCAGCAATAACACAGCTTACACAAGGCCAATTTTCAACCCAAACTGAACCATAATACCCAGGGAGGAGTGACAGGGAATCAACAGCAACAAATCAACCAAAAACACGCTTGTTTGACCTCAAATTGACTCTAAATTGAACTAGGAAATTATAGAACACCCTCAGCAGTCAAAAACACCTAGGAACAACTCGGATGAACCCCAAAACACCTTCAATTGCATTAAATCTTCAAGTACAGAACCGAAACAGAGAAATCTAAGCTAATTTTGATGCTAAGTGAGGTAACCAATTGAATTGAGAGCTGAACCTTTTAAAAAATGATCAAAGGAAGATCAATGTACTGATTTTTTTTTGAATTTTTAAGAAGTTTTCTGTTGTTTTTTTGCATGTTTTTAGACTTGGGAGAGATTTTGAAATTCAAATTTTAGCTAAAATTTGATGGAAAGTAGGGGGGGGGGATTTTCAGGGGTTCAAAACTTGTTTCCTAAGGCACTAGTCATGCCTTTTTATAGGTAAAATGAGGGGCAGCCTTCAGATTTCAGTTTTAGCCTTTAGTCCCTTAATTATTTTCAGATTTTGACTAACTAGTCACTAACTTACTGACTTGTTGCCTAAGTTATAACCCCTATTTTTGTGAATTCAACTTAGAACCCCTTCTAGAAAGTCCTAGGGAGTTCCATTTCAGTTATTAAAAGATTCTCTTGTCTAAAATGCCTAACTTAACCTTTATCTAATCTGAAATTTGTCCCAAACTAGAATTAACTAACCCAGCCCTTTAACCATGGTTAATTACCCAAAAGCAAAGGGAAATTCAGCTAAAATCTAAACAGACCCTACAATTGAACTAACATGGAACTTAAATCTGACTGAATTATTAATCCAAACTAAGCTAATTCACCAAATTAGTCAACAATTCAAACGAAATTGAACTGGGGTCGAATCGTTAATGGCAAACATGAATTACTCACTCGACAACAATCACGAATTCAAACCAGCAGAAAATCAGAGCAAAATTGAACCAAAAACTAAAGGCTAAAACCAGAATTAATTAAATGCAAGTAAACCCTACTAGCTTATTCCAAAATTAAAACTACATCCTAGCATACTGACTAACAGCAAAAACTATAACGACAAAGCTTAAATGAACAACTTCGTATTGTGGATTAGTAGAACTCAAACGGAACGAAGTGAATAGAAATAGATAGGATTACTGATTCAAAACTCGGATCAATTATTCATGAAGTAAAACAGTTAAGAAGAGAGGATAATTCAAAAATAAAAAGAAGAATAAGCAACTCACTGATTTTGGGTCTTCACATGGCTAACCTTGAATTTTGATTTTCAATTAATGTTGCATGTCTATTTCGCCTGAAATAGGCCTGTAACATTAATTCAAAATCAATCGAGCACTTGAAATCCCCAAAACAGGTCGAACATCTAAACCCTAGATATGGAATTAACGGAGTTTTGCTTGGATTTGAAAGATTTTGGCTTGGAATTCAGGATGAGGGAGTCAGGGAGATTGTAGGGTGTAATTTTGACCGGATTTGGAAGAAGTAGGGTTTTGGCCGGATTTTCAAATGAAGATTCAAAAAGATTTGCAATGATTCGAGGGACATGGTTTGGATATTTGGGATGAGGAGATTGAGGAGGTCCTAGGAGGTTAATTTGGGACCGGTTTGTGGTGGTGCCGCCGTAGGCGGCGGAGGCGGCGTCCACAGATTTGGATATTCGAAGAAATCGGTTATGATTCAAAGAAGAAGACTTGGGTATATAGAGAGAGGAGGGTGAGAGGATGATGCAGTATGAATTTGGGACCGTTTGGAGACCGACCGCCGCCGTGAGGCGATTTCCGGCAGCGGTCCAAGGCGGCGAACTGTGGCGTTACATGGTGCTTCTGAGAGAGACGGAAACGGGGGGGGGGGGGGGGGGGGGGTTTACATTTAAATATGTGAATTAAATCAGTTCCTAGCCGTTGGATCAGAGATCCTCGACGGCTGGGATTTAAGACCATCGAAACGGGGTCGTTTGGTTAAGTAACGGGGCGGACCGGATTTGGTGATGATTTGGGCTGGATTGGATTACATTTCAGGTGCAAATTCATTTGGGCTGCATGATATTTAATTGTGAATTGGCCCAAATGACAAATGGCTACTTAAACTCTTTTTGGACTTCTCTTTTTTATTAATTTCTTCTTTTATATTTTCTTGATTTTATAAAAATGACTAAAATTAAAATAAAGAC
>NW_017672231.1:160357-207057 GCF_001879085.1 Nicotiana attenuata | reverse complement strand
AATAGGGCTCAAATAAGAGGGGATTTCATCACATAAAGGTTTGAAAGAATAATTAGAAAAGCTGATTAAAAATAAAGAGTTAAAATGCTGAAAAGAAAGAAATAAAGAATAAAGGGAGAGGGGTCCTAGATTTATTAATAATATGGATCACCCCACACAATGCCCGGTAATCACTCCTCAATAAGGGGATACACGTGACATTATCGCGTGGTCATCATATCCATATCTACCCTTCCCACCCCGTTAAGGTATTAAAGCGCGGAATGGTCTCGTTTACTTATTGCATGCTATTACCCGTCCCAATCCTATCAGTCCCGGAGGCATTTAGGACTACTAATCCTAAAGGGGAGGGATACTAGGCTTATTTGTGGTTTTAAAGGTAAAAATTCTAAGGCGACATACAAAAGCATGTATAGCAAATTGAGGGAAAGCACATAACAAATAAGAAGGCTCAGATATACCTCCTTTACACAAAGAAGCACATAATTTAGCATGACTTACACATACTGGTCAAGGTCTAATTAAGAACTTAAAGGTTGAGGCGGACTGATTTATTACATAATTCAGATAAGAAGCCCAAATCAGGCCTGTCCGCTGGTTGTAGTTATTAGAAAAGATTCAGATTTTAATTTTACGCTAAGGCTTGCCTAAGTGTGGGACAATGACCCTATAGGCATGGTATCTACTGAATTACGAACGTAGTAACAACAACCTGAATACGTACTGGTTAAAAAGATAGTCAGATTATTAAAGAAAGGCAAGTTTTTTTTACGAAGGTTATAAGTTCTGCAAATGATGATACACCGTTATTACTGCGCGAGTGAAGTGATTCAGATTCAATTAATAGTTCCTATAGACATGCTTTCTATGCGTTGTTGATTTAAGCCTTTTGTAGATATGGTGCAAATGCAGAAGCCTTATAGACATGATATCTAGATGCTGAATTTCATTATGAACATGATATCTAATTGCAGTTGATTGTTTAAGACCTATGAACCTGATTGCTAGGTGAAGAATGGATGTACAAGATTCAGAAGGACCTATAGGCATACTTTCTATATGCATATGCAGAACTCAGATTTCCAGATACTTATGGACATGATTTCTATATGAGAGAATGCAGAATTCAGAAGCATCTATAGACATGGTATCCGTATGAGAGAATGCAGAATTCAGAAATACCTATAGGCATGATATCTATGTGAGAATGCAGAACTCAGAAACACCTATAGACATGGTATCTATATGAGAATGCAGAATTAAAAAATACCTATAGACATGATATCTATGTGAGAATGCAGAATTCAGAAATACCTATAGGCATGATATCTACCCTTTGCATACATAGTTACCCGCCCTTTTCACTAGCCATCCCCAAGAGTTTATTACAAATTATTACAGCCCAGAATAAAGTAAAAAAATACATCAGAAAAAATACAAATATGAGTACAACCAAGGAGAGCCTGATTCAGACTTCATGCCTGAAATATGAGGTAAACCAACTCCATAAGATCATGATCCAAAGCCTTTCTCCTACTTGGATGTGTCAAAGTTCCCTAAGAGCCTCAAAGGGGACTCCGGGCAATGCTCACACCCCAAATACATTATCAGATTAACACAAGTGCAGTGTGGAAAGGCCAGCCCTCAAGTGTCCAAGTTCAGAGGGAGCTCAAGGGTCCCAAGGCAAGGCTCGCAAAAGGGGGGCGGAACTTAAAGACTAAGAGAGTGTGCAAGTGCAGAAACAGAATTCTAAAGGGGGAGAGGAAAGGGAAATGGCTACAAATAAGTACACATAAGGGGTTCAGGGGGAATAGGGAAATTAAAAGAGGCAAGAACAGGCTGTGGGCATACCCAGCAATGGAAAATGATAGCACACCTATAAGCCTGTTAGAACACACTATTGAAGGCTAGGATCCCAAAGGATCAAGCTTAATTCATGGACAATAATTTGCATATTGCCACGCCTTAAGCCATAGCTCAAACACGTAGGGGGGCAGGGTTTGGGATTCGTAATAGAAACAGGCAGAAAGAAATCAGCATGCTAACTTGAGTGTTGAACTATGCAGAAATAGTAAGTAGACATGGATACAAAAAGCAGTAAATAAACACATTGTTGTGGTGCTTAAGCTTAAATCAGGACATACCAGTTTCAAAGAAACAAATAGAGAAAAGCAGTAGGTCTTGTAAACAGGCCACAGTGCAGACAAGAGAGAGAATACTATTGTGTATAAGTGCAAGTCCAGAAAGACTATGAATGAATGTTGTTAATGAAAAAGTCGTGCATTTATAGTGTGAAAACCAGGCAGAAAATAAGGTAAGAAAATAGATAAGGAACTGAATATCAATTAAGAATCAATCACACAAGACTTCCTTTAATTAAGGAACTCAGATTCAAACGGGAAAACTATTTAAGGGAAGAAATCAAATAAACATCTTGTACAAAGCATGCAGTTAGGGAAAAATACATAAAAGTTATTTAAGGGCAAAATTTTGAAACACGGTTGCATAAATAAGGTAAGAAAAATCAATTAGTAGTCAGCAAATCAAGGGTCAGAGATTTTGTAATCACTGGTCCATGAATGAACCAAGTCAGAAAAGTTAAGGAAAGTCAAATAACTTAAATCGAGTCATAGGGAAATCAGCAAACAAGGAAAGAAATCAATCAAACCTATACAGAAGGAAGTCTGAAAACCATTTTAGAGGGGAAGTTCAGCGCATATAAAGAGCATACAAACATGTTAAGAAGATGTCGTGTCAATGCAAAATCAGTAGATAATAGACTATAGGAGCATGGTAGTCACATAGGTTAGCAATGTAGAAGAGAAGTAGCATAGTAGCATACAAAAGATCAAGTGTAAAAGACCTTAGAAAAGTTTTAGTGGAAAATCGGAATTGCTTAAAGAGACAGAGGTTGAGACAAAGAATTTCGAGACTCAGTTGAGAAACAAGTTCAGAACCTCGAAATAGTTAGGGTTTCTGAAATCAGACAGCTTTAAAGATGAAGAACAAGCATATCACATAGCCAATGTTCTCAAACTCGGATGAACCCTTAAATTTTAGGGTTTTACCATCAATCGAGTGCCGAGATGAGAGGGCAAGTAATCAAGAAAGCAAAAGATAGTAGTCGAAACAAGTTCAAAGGTCTCATAAAGGAACTGGGACCTTCGACATGCTTTTTCAATAACAGAAACTCATGAGAGACAAAGTAAAAGAGTAACATGCGACCCATAGTAGAAGAACTGGTAGAAGAAACAAATAAGAACATGGTAGGAGAAATTTTAACAAGAGCACAGTAGGTGCAATATAATAGAAAAACATGGTAGAAGAAATTTAACAAGAACATAGTAGAAGCAATATAATAGAAAAACATGGTAGAAGAGATTTAACAAGAACACAGTAGGAGCAATATAATAGAAAAATATGGTAGAAGAAATTTAACAAGAACATAGTAGAAGCAATATAATAGAAAAATATGGTAGAAGAAATTTAACAAGAACATAGTAGAAAAACACACAAGAGAAGAAGAAAATAAGAGAAACATACAAGAAAATCAGAGAAGCATAACTCAAAACCCTAAATCGGAGAACAAAGGTTTTGAAAGTATAACTTTTGAAAAAAATATCAGAAAATCGTTTAAAAGCTTAGGGAAAACATAGATCTGGAACAGATCTAAAGAGATCAGAAAAACCTCAAAGCTAGGGTTTTCAGAGGAACCCAAACGGTGAGAAAGGCTTGGATCTAAACAGGAGGAGTTGAGGTCAGGCTCGAACAGACACGGCTTGCCGGAGCAAGGCCGGAGATGGCCGTGGAACTTTAATCGACAAAAGTATGGACCCAACTCTTCGTGGTCGAGTCATGAAGCTTCAGTAGCCAAACGTGAGGAGCCATAGGTGGCTTGGTGGGTGGTGAAACCACCATGGATTCAGGTTAAAAGGTGACCGGAGAAGATGAAGGGAACTCATCGGAGAGGAGGGGAAGGGGGGAAGGTTCTAGAGAGAACCAGAGGTTAGAGAGATAGAGACGAGTGAGGCAAAATGAGGGGTTTGGGGGGGTCATTTGGCTTAATTAGGTAAGCATAGATCTGGACCGTTGATCAAAAATGATCAATGGCCAGGATTTGATCCAAGCTGGGTCGGGTAGATTTAGGATTGGGCTTGGGTATTGGGTTGGTTCAATTTGGGCTGGGTATAATTAAACCAAATTAAGAGGCCAAATGTGGCTATAAGTTAAATAGCCCCTTTTTTCCCTATTTAATTTATAAGAAATAGTAAATGAATTTCTGAAAACTAATTAAAAGAAATAAAATGATTTATAATATATAATTATCAGTTTAAAAATATAAAATCCCGTTTTATAAATATGAGACGGATTTAAACCTAAAAATGGCTAATATTGCAATTATGCAATTTTGTCCTTAAAAATACCAAATAATTTTGTAAAAATATGTGAAAAATATCTTAGCTATATTTTAGTATAAATATAAAAATTCAATAAATGAATCACCAAAAATGATAATTTTGGTGACAATTATTGGATTTTTTCTTGATAAATAGGACAGTAAATTGATTTAAAAATCCTTGAAAAATTAAGAAAAATAGTGCAACCCTGGGATATACTTATATATGCCTATATAGGCTACTTTGAAGGTATTTTGCATATTTAAAAATACAGGGAAAAATTGGGTATCAACAGGGTCCACTCGAGTTTCTTATCGAGTTAATGGGGGGGGGGGGGGGGGGGGTACCGGCGTGCTTCGTTTTATTTTAAATGGGGGCCTTTGAGTTCTGTCTAGAACGTGGGCGGAAAGGGAAGGGACGACTACTTATATATATATAAAGTGCGGTATGTTACTGCGTTTTATATAAAACGCAGTAATGAATCGCGCTTTATAGCTGTCTTATCAGCTTCCAGGTAAAGAGCGGTATTCAAACGTGTTTTATATAAAACGCAGTTATGAACCGCGCTTTAGCTTAACGTCCCAAATGGCCGTTAAGGTAAAATGCGGTTCATAACCGCATTTTATATAGAATGGTAACTTTTTTTTTTACATCTAAAAAAGTATTTTGAATCCAAAAGAACCATATTTCGGCGATGTAGTTTGGCTGAAAACTTTAATGTAGTTTTCAATTATTTAAGTAAATAATTGGAACTAACTTCATTTAAGAGTTGATAATTCCAGCCTTGAGCAGCCAAACTATTTTACATCAAATGGGAGGTATGAGCATTATATTTAAATAGAAATGGTCTAAAAGTATAGATGAAGTCAATTTGAACATGTTTCGGGTAAAAGCGGGTGTATGTCACCTTTTTATCATAAAACATGGAGAAGAATACTAATACATAGGAAAGGCTTGCCCTTCAGAAAAGCAAACACAGGACAAACCATGATGGAAGTAAGATAATTAACTTGGAAAAAGAGGTGCACTTAAGACTTCATTAATCGTAATAAGAGTTTTTGTATATTTTTATCAATACTAAGACTTTTCTTTCTTATCAAACTGAGACTTCTCTCAAAATATTCCATTTGCCTAATTTTTAGATAATACCTCCTTAATAGAGTTGGTATATGTTTTTGTCTAAAAAGGGAGGACACATCATCAATCGATTCTTTTTTTTATTTTTATGATGATGGCGTACGGGTCAGCTTGCAAGGGGTGTGGTGGGTTGGACGGAAGGTTTCCCTGAGGAAGGGACCTTCCTTACCAAATTCTTGCCCGTCCCGTCCTGTCCCGACTCATTTAACTCAGCCTTCCGTCCAACCCACCACACCCCTTGTGGCAAGAGACGAAAATGACTAAAAGACTAAGCACCTGACACACAACGTCAAAGGACTGCAACCTTATGCAACAAGATAATGAACTAAAAAGACTTCAGCACACATAACAATAATATAATCTTTGCAGAAAAAGATTATGCTCTATTCCGTAACAATCTTCTTAACAAGCGGTTGAGCATCGTAGCAGTGGTGAAATTCCACATGCAACCAAATAACAACTATTTGACGGTAGCACAATAATGTGAATTAGAGGACTCATATCCAATTATTTGCTGGTATAGCCAAGAGTTATATAACTGGAAGAAAGGGCTCTTTTGTCACTGCCAACTCCATTAAACACTGATGAGGATGAAACAATTTACAACCAGTAATAGGCATTTTTTTCTAATACCAAGCACTTAGATGCAAGATCCAATACCTATGCCATTTAGGCTATTTACCAAATTATTCAGCACCAAATATTCCTTTAGCAGTTAACAACTGAAGCACGAGTGCTTTCTTCAAACATTCCTAGGCACAAACTCTCCTATTATTACAAAGTAAAAACTATATATTTGATTAAAAAGATGTACAAAGAAATCACCCAAGAGGGAACCATCTTTTGAATTAACAATTGCACCAGATATATATAAATTCATTGCAAAATATGAAGTAAAATTTAGCTCCGATTCTGTGCACCTCGAGTCAATCAGCTGACTCTTTCACGTTGAGCACCAGAAGTATGGGCCTCTTCAATATGTCTGGTAAGCAACGATATTCCATAATGTGATGCACTTGAAGAAGCGTAATATGAAGTCACTGTAAGTTGAGTAAACTTTGGAAGTGCACATCCTGTAATGCAGAATTACCCAGCAATTTGGTCAATTACACATTCAAAATCAATAATAAGATAATAAGTATGGAAAAAAGATCTTTGATTATTGTCATTTAAGTACTTTATGTTTAACTCAAAATGAACCTTCCCATGAACTATTCCTACAGTTATTATACAAACTACTATACATATTATACAGAGCATCAATAAAGATCAAATGTAAAATTTGGGCTTGCAAAAAGTAACCTCCACCTTTGTTGAGCCAAGTTCCCTTGAATACAATATATAGTTTAAACTTGGTGCCAAGAAAAATTAAGAAAATAAAAATAGGATAAAGAGAGAACTAAAAAACTGAGTCTAGTAGACTTCAGGAATCAGATATTCATATAATTTCCCTAATTCGAATAATGTTTTTTGGATCTTCGGGTCCTTGCCCCGGTCTGCCTTGATACTACTATTCATGCTAATCATGTTTCTCAAGTGCTCAACTTTTCTTATTGTGCCAAAAAGGCATACATGGGTGGAAATGTTTCAGATCAAGCGTTGCTGACATCTTACCAATTACCATAATAGAGAGGTTGCTCAACTATGATCCGAAACTAACAAGTTTGAATCTATGGAATAGATTCAACAAGGTATGAATACCTACACTGTAGAAGGCATGATTTAGTATACTAGTTCACTTTGACATTGAGCTCTAGGGCAAAGAAATGGTGCTTTAGTTTATTGTTTGTAATTGTACTATTTGTTGTCAGCTTGTGTTAGATTTAAAGCACAAATGACAGCAAACACGATGAAGACAGTGTCTACTTTTAAACACAACAAGAAGCAGGAAGAATATGAAGAACTAAAATTAAGAAGATGACTTAGAGAAACTAACATACAAAGAGTTTAGTTAATTCTGTAGAAAGACAGGTTCTTAAAACATATCCTAAAAAGAAAACTGAAATAGATCATGACCCTACTTTTAAGTCATGGAACTGACCATGATAACTAACTCCTAATAAAACTGAAAATACAAACTGCAGGAAAATAATATAAATATTGCATCCTAAAGCAACTAATTAACACTCCTTGCATTAGGAGCTGCAAATTCCAAGTCGTTGCCTCAGGAACTCGAACTTGCTGACAGGAAGAGATTTCGTAAACACATCTGCTAGCTGGTCTTCAGATTTGCAGTAAACAAGAATCACTTCTCCATTTTTCTGCACATCCCTCAAGAAAAAAAGCTTAATGTTGAAGTGTTAAGTCTTCCCATGGAACACTGGATTATGTGAAATAGCTATTGCAGCTTGATTATCAACATGAATCTCTGTATTATCTCTTTGATCCATATGCAAATCACCCAGTAATTTTCTCAGCCATAAGGCTTGATTTACTGCCGCTGTTGCTGCAATGAATTCAGCCTCTGCAGTGGATTGTGCCACCGTTTCTTGCTTCTTGGAACACCAAGAAAAAATCCCTGATCCTAGGCTGAAGCAATATCCAGATGTACTCTTCATATCGTCAAAGGATCCAGCCCAATCACTGTCCGAGAATCCATACAACTTGAGATTCTGACACTTCTTGAATTTGACACCATAGTCGACAGTACCTTTAATGTATCGTATAATTCTTTTCACTGCTCTCAAATGCATTTCAGTAGCACAATGCATAAATCTAGACAAAAGACTTCAGCAAATAGAATATCCGGCCTTGTAGCAGTGAGATACATCAAGCACCCAATCAAGCTTCTGAAATTTCCTTCATCAACTTTATCAGTTCCATCCTCTTTGCTTAACTTTTCCTTCGGATTCATAGGTGTACTTGTTGCCTTGCAGTTCTCCATGCCGAATTTTTTAAGTATCTCCCTTGCATACTTCTTCTGGCAGATAAAAATTGCATCAGAACCTTGCTTGATTTCCATTCTCTGAAAGTATGTCATTAGCCCAAGGTCTGTCATTTCAAAAACTTGCATCATTTCCTTCTTAAATTCTTCAACCAGGCACGCATTGTTCCCTGTCACCAAGAGATCATCAACATAAAGAGAAACTATAAGAAGATCAGTTCCCTTATGTTTGACATAAAGGGTAACTTCAGACATACTTCTTACAAATTCCAAACTCAACAAGTGTTCATCTGTCCTGCTATACCAAGCCCTTGGAGCTTGTTTTAAGCCATAAAGAGCCTTTTTAAGAAGACAAACCTTTTCTTCTTGTCCTTGCTCAATGAAACCCTCTGGCTGCTCTACATAGATTTCTTCCTGCAACATACCATTTAAAAATGCGGATTTGACATCTAGTTGGAACACCTTCCAGCTTTTTTGTGCTGCTATTGCTAGCAACAGTCTAATAGTATCCAACCTGGCTACTGGAGCAAAAGTGTCTGAGTAATCAACACCAAAAATCTGGGCATACCCCTTGACAACAAGCCTAGCCTTGTGTTTGTTGATAGAACCATCAGAATTAAGCTTGGTTCTAAACACCCATTTTACTCCAATGACCTTCCTATCCTTTGGCCTGTCAACTAACTCCCAGGTTTTGTTCTTCTTGATCATTAACATCTCCTGTTCCATAGCATTTCTCCAATTTTTATCTTGAAGTGCTTCCTCGTGCCCAGCAGGTTCACAAATTGCCACATTACTTTGTTGGTAGATATCAGAAAGTAATCTTGTACCTCTGATTGGAGGATGATCCACTAACTCATTTTTCCATTGATCAGATGCTTGCTTCTCTGATGCTTTGATTGGAATTTGATTATTCTCCCAATCCCACGTTTTTTCCTCATTAAAGTGCACATCTCTGCTGACGATCATCTTTCCTGTTTGTGGATCATAAACTTTGTAGGCTTTGGAGAATGAGCTATACCCACAAAGATTCCAGGAATTGCTTTTTTATCAAGTTTATCTCTTTTAACTTGTGGCACATGAAAGAAGCAAACACAACCAAATACTTTAATGAAGCTTAGTGAAGGTTTGAATCCATACCAAACCTCGAATAGAGTTTTATTCTGCAATGCTTTAGTGGGAAGTCGGTTTTGGAGAAATACCGCCGTGTTAGTTGCCTCGGCCCAAAAGCTTTTCGCAGCCCTTTTTCATGCAACATGCACCGTGTCATCTCCATTATATACCTATTCCTCCTTTCACTAACTCCATTTTGCTGCGGAGAGTATGGAGCAGTGAGCTGATGAACAATACCAGCTTCCTCACAAAATTTGTTGAATTCTTTAGAATTGTACTCTTTTTCATTGTCAGACCGTAGGGATTGGATTCTGTAACCACTTTGATTTTCCACCATCTTCTTAAACTTCCAGAAAATTCCAGCCACCTCTGATTTGTATTTCATAAAGAAAATCCAGCAGAATCTTGTATAATCGTCAATGAAAATAACATAGTAGAGGCTACCTTTTAAGGAGGGTGTTCTTTGAGGTCCTGCAACATCTGTGTGAATCAGTTGCAGCCTTTGAGAAGCCCGCCATGATGCTTCAGGGAATTGCTTCCTGTTTTGCTTACCAAATTGACAAGCTTGACAACTTGGTAAATGATCAACTAGAGTTGGTAGCCCTCTTGTCATATCATCCTTCTTCAACAACAACAATGCTTGTAGATGACAATGGCCAAGTCTTTTGTGCCAAATTTCAGTTACACTTGCTCCGGTGGAATAAGCCAATTGTTCCTTCTCAGTTGGATCGAAAGGAAAACTCCTTCCTCTCATCTTCACCCTGAAAATTTCACGTCCAACCACGTCACTGATTTGACAGTGATGATCTTCGAAGTAAATTCTGAATCCTTTTTCAAGTAGTTGTCCTACACTTAGCAAGTTTTGATCAAGGTCAGGTACATAAAGAACTTCTGAAATGCTCTTTGTGCCTGTGTTTATCTTGATAGCTATGGTTCCTTTTCCTTTGGCAGAAAGATGGTCACCATTTCCTATCCTAACTTTGGAAATTTCAGTAGGCTTCAACTCCTTGAATAGGCTCCTATCATGAGTCATGTTGTTAGTGCAACCACTATCAATAAACCAAGAATCCGTTGAGCTCTTACTTGAGAAGCATGTTGCAATAAAAAGTTGATCCTCTTCTTCTTGATCAACAACTTGAGCATCTGCTTCCTGTTGCGGGGCCTTATTTTTGCAAATCACGGCTTCATGTCCGAGCTGATTGCATTTCTTGCACTTAGCATCAGGTCTCCTCCAACATTTGAATGGCGGATGACCTTTTCTTTCACAGTGGTGGCAAGGGGTGTAGTTTTTCTTCATACTTCCTCCCTTACTTTTACTGTTGGTTGATGTTTCTCCTTCATTTGACGCTTGATTCTTCTTCTTCTTCTTTATTTTGTTTTTACCATCAACCTGGTGCTTAGCAGCAAGAGCCCCTTCTGTTGTAACATCCTGCCTCATGAGCCTTCTTTGCTCTTGAGCTTTCAGGGAATTTAGCAACTGTGCCAAACTAATTTTTGACAAATTCTTAGTATTTTCTAAGGTCGTAATTGTTGCTTCATACCTTTCAGGCACTGTTACAAGAATCTTCTCAACAATTCTTGAATCTGCGAGTGTAGAGCCTAGTAGCCTCACCGTATTTGCAATATTCAGAAGTCTATCTGAGTACTCCTTAACTGATTCAGATTCCTTCATCTTTTGCAATTCAAACTCCCTAATTAAGTTTAAAACTTGCATACCTTTTATTCTCTCATCTCCAGCATACTCTTCCTTGAGATAATCCCATACTTCTTTAGCAGTTTTCAGAGACATTATCCGTGTAAAAACTGTTGGCGATACAGCAGCAAATAAACATGCTTTGGCCTTCGATTTCTTTGTCTTCTTTTCCTTGTGTGCTTTGATCTGAGCCATAGTGGGATTATTTGGTAGGACTGGAATTTCATAATCCTCTTCCACAGCTTCCCAGAGATCCAAAGCATCCAAATATGTCTCCATTCGTACTGCCCAGATCTGATAGTTATCTCCATCAAAGACCGGCGGAGCAATCGGTGAAAAACTCACTTCAGCATCCATTACTTCTCCAACTTGATCACAGATCCCTTAAGATGAAAGCTCTGATACCAATTGTTAGATTTAAAGCACAAATGACAGCAAACACGATGAAGACAGTGTCTACTTTTAAACACAACAAGAAGCAGGGAGAATATGAAGAACTAAAATTAAGAAGATGACTTAGAGAAACTAACATACAAAGAGTTTAGTTAATTTTGTAGAAAGACAGATTCTTAAAACATATCCTAAAAAGAAAACTGAAATAGCATGACCCTACTTTTAAGTCATGGAACTGACCATGATAACTAACTCCTAATAAAACTGAAAATACAAACTGCAGGAAAATAATATAAATATTGCAGTCCTAAAGCAACTAATTAACAGCTTGTCACCTAGTTTACATGGTCCAGCCGTCCGGGAATGTACTTCGCAACCACTTAGTCGAAGAACATACAGTTGTGATGTAGCCTTTTCTTCTCTCAAAGAATTATCAGTTGAGATTTGTACACTTCTCCATTTCTTCTATACATCCTACTTTTACTTGACATGGGTGCTAAGTTAACCGTGTTGAAAAAGCCATAAAAATTAATGTAATACAAGGAAGTTCTGAACTTCCATAACATTGTACAAGTTTGTAGCTATAAGTAACCAAATAGTATCTGTTACTCCCACAATCCAATTCACAACTTTAACTCTGGCTGCCAATAATCTTAATACATGATTTTTAGTATAACACTTACCAGCCATCATTTTAGCTGAAAATCTTAATGTAGTTTTCAATTATTTAAATAAATAAATGGAACTAACTTCATTTAAGAGTTGATAATTCCAGCCTTGAGCAGCCAAACTATTTTACATCAAATGGGAGGTATGAGCATTATATTTAAATAGAAATGGTCTAAAAGTATAGATGTAGTCAATTTGAACATGTTTCGCGTAAAAGCAGGTGTATGTCACCTTTTTATCATAAAACATGGAGAAGAATACTAATACATAGGAAAGGCTTGCCCTTCAGAAAAGCAAACACAGGACAAACCATGATGGAAGTAAGATAATTAACTTGGAAAAAGAGGTGCACTTAAGACTTCATTAATCATAATAAGAGTTTTTGTTTATTTTTATCAATAATAAGACTTTTCTTTCTTATCAAACTGAGACTTCTCACAAAATATTCCATTTGCCTAATTTTTAGATAAAACCTCCTTAATAGAGTTGGTATATGTTTTTGTCTAAAAAGGGAGGACACATCATGAATCGATTATTTTTCTTCTTTTTTTTAATGATGGTGGCGTACGGGTCAGCTTGCACGCACCTCGACTATTCCAACGGGTACCTACTACCTCCCATCAGTACATGTACTAGGTGACTTTGCCCACCAAGGCTTATGAATCAGATCCATTAATGGGATCATTTTATATTTCATCAACAGATTCAGCATAACTTATACTACGACTGCTGAGAGTTTATCATATCTAAGTGTGAATCTAAGATTGTTCTTTATTCTTCTTACTTCTCGCGTCCATCTTAAGTATCTCCCTTCAATCTCCTAATTTTGCTAATCACAAGCAAAATGGAAAGCGGAAAAGAAAAACCCAAAGGATAATATTGCTTGTGTCTCGTAGCAACAAATTCTATTAGAAATGAGTGCTGTGAGTTTGTCAAATGCTCGACAATCCTCAACATTAGCAGCACAAGCTATGCTCTAAAAGCAAGTTAGTTTACTTTCTTGCTTCTTTTTTCATAAAGCCAGTAAAACTCTACTGGTGGTAGCTTGTGAGTTAGTGAGAAGTGCCAAGATTCAGAAAATTAGGCAAAGTGCTAGTGGGGTAACGGAAACAAACACGTCATACTTCACTCTGAATAGAAAGAACCAAGCTTTACATGAAATTTCAATTCCTTACTGGGGACATAGAGCAATGTTCATTCTAAATATTTATACAGTATTACAAAGTAAAGTAACTATAGCAGGGATTTAAAATATCACCAACAACTTGACTCCGTAAAGGGCAGATGAAAGATACATTTCTGCTAGATTAGTTCACAACATTGAAGGGATTAAATGATAATCCGATTATATTAAGATAGAGAAAAGAAAACTTCAGCAGAGACAAATATACATTCCTAGCAACTCCATGATTGACATCAACCTTCAAATTACCAACTTTTAAGCAACATTGCATAAGGAAGTATAGCTGCTGAGTGTTACTTATTAAAGAAAAAGAAAAAAGAAAATGTAAAGCTGCTGAGTGTCATAGCATCTTTGTCATCATAGAATAGCAGATGCTAAATACAACAAAAAAAAAAAAAAAAAAAAAAAAAACCAGTGTAATCCCACATGTGAGGTCTGGGGAGTGTAGTGTGTACGCAGACCTTACCCCTACCTTGTGGAGGTAGAGAGGCTGCTTCTGATAGACCCTCGGCTCAAGGAACAATGAAAATAAAGTAATAAACAGTAGCAAGAACAATATAATAGGAACAAATGGCACAACATGTAATATAAAGAAACAGGAATAAGAAAAAAAATACAAAAATAGTACTATAACTTCAGAGAATCACCTCCAAATGCTGCACTAGCTGAAGAGAACATGAGAAGTGGAGGAAGCTGCAAAGAAAACCACCGAAAGGAAAGGGTAAACAGACAATGTGAGAGGAAGGGAGCTGTAGATAACATGCCAATTGTAGTACGCTATAGATAGACAGAGGAAAGACAAATCAAGAATACAATGAAAATCAGGGAGAGTGCAAGAGAAGTATTAAGGAACAGAAAAGCGTTGTAAATGCCTACCCCTATAACAAATGGAAGCCACTTTGGTCCCTTCACATGTCTCTGGACGAAAGGGATACCTGAAAAGATACTTACATTAAAGACTTCAGCCATGAATTCTTAAGATAAAACTTAGAAGAGAAGGAAATATTTAGTTTAAGATTTAAACCATGATTTAACAGAAAGAGAGACAAAATAAAGATAAGAAAGGTAAGCACAGAAGACATAATAAATCAATCATGCCTGTATTGAAACCATGAATTGCACTGAGCAGTCCACCAAGTCCAGAGCCAGCCTATTCAAAGGTAAAGAATATTACTTTAATTAAC
The DNA here is from genome assembly GCF_001879085.1 of Nicotiana attenuata. Taxonomy (NCBI): domain Eukaryota; kingdom Viridiplantae; phylum Streptophyta; class Magnoliopsida; order Solanales; family Solanaceae; genus Nicotiana; species Nicotiana attenuata. The sequence continues at coordinate 192,407 of NW_017672231.1, read as the reverse complement.
AGGTAAAAGCTCTTCATATTATGATTGCTCTATAACTCTATTCGCTCTGCGGTTTAGTTGCCTTGTCAACTGGTTATAAAACTTTTGATTAGTAAAACGAGGGCTATTATTCCAGCTTAGGTATAAGTTTACACTTTGTGAGGAATCCCATATAGAGTGTCGACTGTTAACAAAGTAATTCGTGACTTCTTTCAGATTTAGGGTGGAAAACTTTCCAAAAAGAAACTCATCCCACAGGTTACAATAGCAACTTTCTGCTGCATTGAACTCAACTGAATTCCAAGTTACTATGAAAAAGATCTTTAAATATACAAAACATCCATATAACATTAAGAGCTCTTGAGACTCAAAACATTTGTTATGCGAATTCACCCAATTGGGAGGACTTTCTTAAAGTTTTTGGAAAACTTGAAGGACTCCTAAAAGGTGATTTTCAAGTTTTCCAAAAAAAAAAATGAAAAACAAAATTCAAAGCTCTTTTTTAATTTTAAAAAGGTAACTTTTTTTCTTTGCAAGCACTATCAAACGCACACAACTGATCAAAACTTGAAAAAGGTGTTGGCACAAAAGTTTTTCGAGGGTCAAACATTCTTTTATTCTCCTCTATTTCATTTTATATGACACAGATTACTATTTACAGAGTCAAACATTCTTCCATTGACTACAATTTGTTTCATACATTTTTAAACATGTCTAATTTTGAAATTTGTGACTTCTACTACTTATGTGAATTTTATTATAACAAAATCTTAGATATTTGATCTTGTAGCTCAAATACCATCATTCTTTGTCGAAACAGAGAAAATATAATAGACATAGCGGATACTTACCACAGCCGTGACATCGTGCAGTACAGGAGTAATCGCCCATTCTCCACTTTTCTGAACCGAAATCAAACAGAAACAGCTTGAATTACTAGCTAGGCATTTCATCAAACATGTAATAGGCAAGATGTAATAAACAATTACAGATACACAATAATGAGTAGAACATGTTACGTACCGAAGTGGGGTTCAAGAGAGAAAGACAACGAGGGCATCGAGCAGAGCCGAGGCCAGGTTTGATTGTCGGATCATACTCGAGATTTCCTCTCTTCAGCTTTTCTTCGTATACCTCTCGTGTTCCCATATTCCGCTCAGAAGCTTTTCACCATTTTAGTTCCCTTTCAGCTGTTGGCTGTTGCTCTTTTCTTGAACATGGGTTCGATGTATGATGATTTGAGGTTGGGCCGGAAATGGATGATGGGCCTGGACTTTGAGCTTTCTAACCCAAAAGTTATGTTAAAAATTGCACGGGGCGCCGTATTTGGTCGGCCCTATTTAACCTATACCCATATTTTTTAAAATTATTTAATCTATAATTTAATTTTTACAACTTCAGGCGCCTCCTTTTTCCTGCGACATGTGCACTCCTTTCTTCCTCCTTACTTTTTCTCTTCTTCTTTTTTTCTCTTTTAAACACATGAGACTCTGTGTAAGTATTATTGATTTCGAAACTTTTGAGTAAAGAGGCTTCTTCTGGAGTTGGTCATATTGCTAACATGGAAGGTTTCTTAAGTTTTTTCAATACAAGTTTCTTCAGGTGCTCTACACACTTGAATAAATTGTTATGCTTGTAATAACGAAAGCAATTGATTTTACAAGGCGTAATCTCACACTGTTCCTAATGCAAAAAATTTCCAATCCACAAACTTCACTATACAATGTTTATGACCAATAATGTATATCAATCTTATAGTTTGCCACTTCAAAAACATCCAAGGAGAGTTTTCTTTTTAGAAGTTTCAATGGCACGGTGTTTTGTTGCTGTCTCCTCTGCCATAAGAAGGTCTTCTCCACGTTTAGCTTCAATAATCGCTATCTTTTCTCCTTTCCAAGTCTGAAGTTCTTCAGTGGGTCTGAAGTTTGCACTACAAACTGAAGAACTTCAGACTATTTTGTCTAAAGTTTGCACTATGAACTGAAGTTCTTCAGCCCAAACTTCAGGAAGTTTTGCTTTGATAAGGTCACACTTCAGTAAAAAAATTCTGAAGTTCAAACTTCAGACATAAGTTTTTGCTACTTCAGGCCCGTATGTCTGAAGTTATTCCAAAAGCGGGTAGACTTGCAATTTTTTTTGCAAAGCGGGTATAAGTTCAATTGTGACCCAAAAACTGGGTATAGATGCAAATCCCCCAAAGTTATGCTCCTAATAACTCGTAGAAATGACACCAGGTAGCCACTTTAAAGAGCTGCTATTTAGGAATTAGCTAATGGATCTTGAATTTCAGTTTTTCAATTTAATTTTTTGGGATAAAAATATCCTGAAGTTAAAATTTTTAGTTTAAAATTTCTAGGACAAAATAAGTACTAGTTAATCTCTAAATACCATCCCTGAGAATGGCTATCTGTGCGCTTGCCCCTGATAACTCGAAAGTGTTTATTTACGCCTTTACCCCAAATTAAATATGTCAACCTTCAGAATCATATACTATTAAATTGAGAATATTTGTTAATTACCCATAGTAAAGTAAGAAATTATATATCAAATGTGTTGTATTTAGGGGTGGCAAATGGGTGATATGAGCTGAATTTGGATGGGTCAAAATAGGTTGAATCAATAATTAGGTCATTGCCCAACTTGTCCAAAGATGACTTGGCATGATATGAGTTGGGTTAAGATAGGATATAAATATATATATTATATCCACTAGGTAGTATGCCTAGGACTAGTTTTTATATTTCTTAACCAAATAAAAAAAATCTTTATAAAGTGTATTGAATATCAAAAGAAGAGAACAAACATAGAACCTATTACCAAAATTGAGTATGAAGTGCGCTATTTTAGCATTTCAAGGATGTTCTATGTAGCTAACAAAAAATGCACCTAAGCAATATCCAAACTGAAAATAAGCTATAAGGCAAAAATCATCATTTTTGACTCCAATGTGATTGTAATGACCCGCTCAATCATTTTGAGTTCTAGCATCGCGTTGTATGATTTGAAACTTCGATTGGCTTCATACAATATATTATGACTTGCATGCATGGTTGATTATAATTTTCGAGTGGTTCAAGAGAGTGATTCTCAATTTGGAGGCTTTAAGTTGGAAGAGTTGGCGAAGGTTTGACTTTTCAGTAAACAACCTCGGAATCGGGATTTGATGATTTTAATAGGTTTGCATGGTTATTTTGGACTTGGATGTATGTTCGAATTTGGATTTGGATGTTCCTAGAAGGTTTTAACTCTATTTGACGAAAGTTGGCAATTTGAAAAATTGGAGAGTTCATAAGTTTGACCGAGAGTTGACTTCGATGCTACCGGACTCCTATTGTAGTTTTGAGACCTTGTATAGGTTAGTTTAGTTGATTGAATCTTGTGTATAAAGTTGGGTTGTGATCCGAGATATTTATGTATGGTTCGGAAACATTCGGTGAAGTTTGAAGGTTTGAAAGTTAATAGGATAATTTTGATCTTCGGAACTTAGTTTTGATGTTACTCATGATGTTTCGAGCCTTTGGATAAGTTTGGATAATGTATTTGAACTTGTTCGTATGATTGGACGGGGTCACGGGGGCCTCGGATGTGATTCAGGGTGGTTTCAGACCCTTTTGGTGATGTTTGGTTGCTAGTTTTTAGCAGGTATCAGTGTGCTTCGCGTTCGCGGTCATAGCATGCATTCGCGAAGAGTATTTTTGGTGATGAGTATGTTTCTCTTCACATTCGCTTGGGATATATCGTGTTCGCATACTATTGGTTCCAGAAATACTGCATTCGCGAGGGTCTGACGCATTCGCGTGGAGTTAGAGCTAGCATGGGAGATTTTGTCTTCGCATTCTCGAAGGTATGGCTCGCTCACGAATGAGGGGTGTCACGACCCAAAACTAACCCGGTCGTGATGGCGCCTATCATGGAACTAGGCAAGTCGACACATTCCCAAACAATTCGATATTTCGTTTAAAGATTAGTAATAGCCTTTTTCATACTGAAAATTTCGTGAAAAGAGATTACTTCAAAAACCAAAATGCGGAAATAAAAGCTCGACCTCGGGTGTCACTAAGCCATGAGCAAATACTACAACTGTTCTGAAATATAGCAAGACTAACACAGTCTGAGAGTAGATACACTAAAAAGGGAGATAAAGAAGGAGAAAGGTAGGACTGCGATCGCCAGGCAGCTACCTCGCTATCTCCGATGAAAGTCCGCGACTGGAATAGTCAACAGCCGCTACCGTGGCCTGAGATACCTAGATCTGCACACAAGGTGCATGCAATAACGTGAGTACACCAACTCAATAAGTAATAAGTTCAAACTATGGACTGATAGGTAGTGACGAACTAAACCTCAACGGGTAAACACAATTAAACTGTACAGTAAAGTAGGCATGCTTGCAATTCAAGTATTCAGCTCAACAGTAAAGTAAATACAAATCTAAATAATGTGAAGTATAAAGCTCAGTTAATCTCTACGTGCCAATGCACAGAATGTATGAAAATGTACCATGTACCTCCACTCTCAAGTGCTCAACCACCCAGTACTGTATATGGTCATCCGGCCTAGGGAAGATCCATCCAGGAATATATACACATCACTGACAACAGTCACTCAGTACCGAGGCAGGCCATTCCAGCCCTATGGAGAAGATCCATCTCCAGGTATAAATACTTCGGACAAAATCCATGTCCAGGGAAGATCCATCCCTCAATAATATCAACTGCGCTCACTGGGGGTGTGTTATAGACTCCGGAGGGGCTCCTACAGCCCAAGCGCTATCATAATCATCAACATAACCGCTGCGGCGTGCACCCCGATCCCATAACTGTCACTCATAATCAGGCTCTCGGCTTCACTCAGTCATCACTCTCCAGTCTCACACACGGGCTCACAATGCCATGAAAACTGGATCAGAACAATGATATGATGTGCCAAATAATAACAACCGAGACTGAGACATGATATGATATGCATGAATAAGACTGAGTACAGAATATCAATGAAACTAATGAGATGACAGCAAGAAACGACCACTCGGGTCTCAACAGTATCGACTGAAGCCCTAACATGATATCTAACATGATTTACAGCTCATTTACTTAATCACATGATAGAAACACGGATATAAGCAAGAAAGAGTCACTCAGCGGGGCCATGGAATGAACCGGGCCACAATTCTCACGGTGCACGCCCGCATACCCGTCACTTGGCATGTGCATCACCTCAACACTAATCACATAACACATAGTTCGGGGTTTCGAACCCTCAGAACCAAGTTTGGAAACATTACTTACCTCAAACCAAGCAAAATCCTACTCCGCAACGCCTTTGCCTCTGGAATCGGCCTCCAAACGTCCCGAATCTAACCAAAAGAAATACAATGCAATCAATATAGGCCAAGGAACCAATTCCACACGAAAAACTATCAATTTAGACCGAAATCCCGAAATTCACCCAAACCCGGCCCCCGGGCCCACGTCTCGGAGTCTGACAAAAATCACAAAACTAGAAAGCCATTTCACTCATGAGTCCATACATACAAGATTTATCAAAATCCGACTCTATTTGACCCCTCAAAACCTCAATCCAACTCTCCAAAAATCCCAAGCCCTAACCCCTCATTTTCACCCTTAATCTTCACTAATTACATGATTAAGCAAAAGGGAAATTACCATAAACACGAGTATTAGGGCTCAAACAACTTACATTACTGATAAACCCCTGAATTCCTCCTCAAAATCGTTCTTAAAAGCTCCAACACCGACCAAAAATGGTGGAAAAATGACCCAAAATTCGCGAAGTCCACATTTTATACATTCTGCCCAGAACTTCCGCATCGGTGGTCCTCATGTCGCTTCTGCAATGCCACACCTACGGAAAATCCATCACAGGTGTGATTCCCACTTACATCCTGAGAATTCGCTTCTGCGGTTAAAAAGTCGCAGGTGCAGTCTACTATTCGTACTTGCGGCTCCTGCCATCCTCAGCCTTGGCCGCTTCTGCGGCTGCTTCTCCGCTTCTGCGGGCCCGCACCTACGGTCCCAACTCCGCAGGAGCAGTTATGACAGCTTTGTTCAATCTTCAGCATTCCTCAAATTCCAACCTTGTTCCGTCAACCACCCAAAATCAACCCGAGGCCCTCGGGACCTCTACCAAACATACCAACAAGTCATATATCAACATAAAAACTTAGTCGAACCTTCGGAACACTCAAAACAACATCAAAACACCAAATCACCCTTGGATTTAAGCTTAAGAACTTCTAAACTTCCAATTTCCGCAAACGATGCCGAAACCTATCAAATCACCTCCGAATGACCTGAAATTTTGCACACGTCACAAATGACACTACGGACCTACTCCAACTTCCAGAATTCCATTCCGACCTCTATATCTAATTTTCCACTGCCGACCAAAATTGCCAAATTTCCAACTTTCGCCAATTCAAGCCTAATTCTACCACAGACCTCCAAATCACATTCCGGACGCGCTCTGTCACGACCCAAACCGATGGACCGCGACGGGCACCCGGTACCTTACTCAATCGAGTACCAACGTAACGTATCTTTTGTATCATTATATCGTAGGTAAATGAACCGAAGTAAAGCATGAGGAAATACAAACTTATACATATGATATACTGGCCTATAAGGCCAAAACGATCACTTGTACACTAAATATAGGCCGACAAGGCCGTACATTCTTTCACGTACATGACATAGGTCTACAAGCCTCTAGGAGTACACAAATGTTATAAAGGTCGGGACAAGGCCCCGCCATACTAATCAATACATGTCCTAATCATACCGACAACATAAGCAACTCTGGAGCAAATGGAGCGCACCAACACCTTCCGTTGAGCTGATAGCCTACTTGGAGGACTCTTGACCTGTCTATCGGGACCTGCGGGCATGAAGCGCAGCGTCCCCAGGCAAAAGGGACGTCAGTACGATAATGTACTGAGTATTTAAGGCACATAAATAAGTATATAAAAGACATGGAAGAAACATGGAGTAAATGACTCAACCTGTAAGTCTGGATAACTCTGTAAATCATGAAATGCTTATAGTGTCATGCATATGCGTATGAATGTTATGTCGTGCATAGGTACATGTATTCATCACATCATCAAGCCTCTGAGGGCATCCCATCATATCATCTCGGCCGCTGTGGGCAAAATCATCAATGTATACCAGTTGATCAGGTGGTGGTGCGTATATAACGCCGTAAACTTTTCCCATATCCTATATATATATATATATATATATATATATATATATATATATATATATATATATATATATATATATATATATATATATATATATATATGAATGCAATGTATAAATGAATATATGGTCATGGGTCAATGTACATGTATAAATGAATGCAATGCATGAGAAGTACGTCAATAAAATCTATCGGAACGTCATAAGACCATTATACCTCTGAATATCATGAAACAATCTTTATCAACTTATGTATTTTCGGAGACCCATGAATAGACGATAGAATAATAAGACATATGGGAATTCAAGAAAATAGACATCTCTAATACTTCTATGAATAGAGTCATTTATGAAATTTGTGCATTTGCTCGTTTCGTTCGTGTCGTATAGATCATTCCAAAAAGAAAGAAGGGATAACCTTAACATACCTGAGTCGATTCTCTTGACAATCCCTCTAACACATGTTAATTGCGACGAAACACGCAACGGCAAGATCGAAATAGGGAACAATCCGTATGAAATGCTCAAAGCAGTAACGTTGCTATTGCAAAATCATCTTTGTTCAAACTTTTTCTCAAGAGAATTAGCATTAACGTTATGTATGGAAAGCTAGCTGAAACTCTTCTTAAGAGATTAGAGTTAATGTTACATGAAATGGAAAGCTTTTGGCTGAAACTTTTCCTTTAGTAAATATGAAATGGGAAGCTTGAATGGAGCTCTTAGAAAATGACGTTACTAATGTTATGGCAAGTTTTGTTGAAATTCTTTTTATAAGATATTATGGTTGTTATTCTTATCTTTTTAGGTGGCCCCACATAATTAAGCTTGGTGTCACACTTCTTTCTCAAAGTGTGACACCTTGCTTTACCTTTAATACTTAGTCATTAAATGGAAAGGGATGATTGCCATGTTGGGGGAGGGGTTAAATCTTATCCCACTTTTTAATTAATTACCCAATAATTAATCAATTACCCACATAATTAAGAATCATCTCAAATTACTTAATACTACTCACTTTTAATACACTTTATGTAGCCTACTATCATGGTCATGGGGTACCTTGTGTGGCACTAGTCTATAAACATTGGGTGTTATGGCTCAGATCGTATTATATCCCAAATTGACCACCTTCGACGAAACTCATTTTCTTTATTTCGTTTACCCTTTATCCTTCACAACACTTACTTATTGCTTGTTATGAATAGCATAAATACGTATAACCTCAAGATAATCTCATCCTCAAGTCTATGTCGATTAACTTACTACGAAACTTTAACGTACAAAAATGTGAGATGTAACAACGACGACGCTTTAACGTACGAAAATGCAAAATGTAATATCTCATTTCCGGACTTTCATTAATTTATTTTTACGCACTTTCACGCACGAAAATGTGGGGTGTAACATCATTCCCCTCTTTTGAACATTCATCCTCGAATGACTGATGCACTTATCATTATCATAGCCTATTGTCCTTGCGAATACTTTAGTACTCTCCTTGCCATCTTAGGCAGTTGTTCTGCTAATAATTCCAAAGGCCAGGGCATTCCCCCCTTTAGATCTCTTTCTCACACCATGACTTATGGTCGGAATCCTTCCAATCTCATAACTGTTGTTACCTTCTATCATGCAGTCCGTACGACTTTGACCTTGTAAGTGCGCCTATGCGACTCTTCTCCCCTTTTTTCTCCAGCTTTTGGCCAATCTCTAGGTCTCACTTTCTAAACGTATACAGAGCTTGACAAGATGTCCCTCTGGGCATCTATAGGTATACCGAAGTTCTTCACTCAATACTTTGTTGAACTTACGAATATTGTTATACCTTATTTCATATATCCGTTTATCCATCCGTATGACTTTACTGTCATAACTCTTACTTTGATTTATCGTTACACAGGTCTGCTACCAAACTTCCGATTACTTTCGTTGCTTATCCCATATGCATAAATCCTAGTCCTTTAATGCTCCATCATTACTGTTTATCTCAAGAATGACGGCCTAACCTCATCTCATACTTTGTGACTTTTGTCCATGCATTGTTGATTCACCTTAATGTGGATCTATCATCTACCACTTATAACTTGATCTCTTATGTAACATTTCCGCTAGGGCTCACTTTGCATCGAAGAATATTTGAAGTGATTTTCCTGATCCATTTAGCGGCGATATTGTACTTCAATAACCGTATTTTATAGTATCCCAATATGATTTACCTTACGTGGGTATTTTAATCCCGATGATTTATCCATTCTGGTCACCTTCTCACTCGCCTTTTCTTATCCTTACTCCTGTCTTCCTAAAATTTTGTCGCTCTACCATACTTTAGCTTGCGACCTACACATATCTATTTATACTACTCGTAACCTTCCGTCAACTTACTTGCACCATAGATTTTCTTATATTATTCTGGAACATCAAGCAAGACATCACATCATCTCCAACTCTTCTTTGCTCTCTTGACTAGATCTCTCAGTACCTAGAAACCATAGGCTGGAAGATATGCCACTGACGACGATGCTATCATTCTTGGATACTGAATCCTCGTGCTTCTAGCCTTCTATCAGAAGTATGAACTATTCATAACATTCTGCATTCGAGTATCTCATACGTTTTTTTACCTTTGCCTTAAAATCTCGCATCATATCTTCTATCTCTTTTATGACCTCCCTTCCACATAGGTATAATTCACATCCACAACTTGAAGTTCTTATTATAACATTTGCACCTCTTTAGATGATTCGGTGAGAGCTTTATACTGACTTCTTATAAGGTTGGTACCCTTCTAACTAGCTTTATCGTAGAGCCGTTATATAATGTGGTTGTTGTACTATCTTTATGACTTAATTACGATTTCTATAATTTCCTGTGTCCAATAACCAGACTCCTGATTTACATGGTTGATGTAACTCTTTAGTTTCCTCTTCCTTCTTATCAGCCTTTATGTAGGCTTAAGCTATTTTCCGATCTGCGGCTCCTAGTATTAGTCATTACCTTAGTCTTTCATGGGTGTTAGGGAATATCCATGATACAAACTTCTAACAACTCAATCCTTTGTCTATGCCCTGGGCTCAATTCTTTCTTTTAACTTATACCGGAGTCTTCTACCGCTGTATGATTGTCAACATATATGCTGCATGGATAATACTCTAAAATCCTGAGTGTATCCATAACGTACTAACTTTGGATCATTGGTCGAATAATTCCTTTTATTCCTTCTCAACTTTCTTTAAACGTAAGCTATTACCTTTCCTGGTCTTTTTGTCCCCTTGTTGCGTGCATACTTAGCTTATCTTAATTCCCACGCATGCCGGAATTTTCGTGCAACTCACATGATCTCGAATCCTACTTTTGCTTTTACTTCTCATTCATTAGCCATGGTAGGTGCCACTTTCTTATGGAGTGCATACAATGTTGTTGTGAGATTGTTTTTACATGACCACTTTTTCTTCAAGTCACTATGCTTAGGTTGAAGCCTTATTCTTTATTTCCTCGGCTAGCCTTTCGTTGTAGTACTTAGGGAGGACCCTCTGACTCTTGTAAAGCTACGAGCTTATTACATCGTATACTTGACGGAATTTTTTGATGTCCTTCCTCGCCTCTAATTATCTGCAGTTACTTACCTCCACGCCCCTGTGCTCATACTGTTGCTTCTGAAGTGTAGTTTTGACTGTCTTCCTAGTGGCAATACTCTTTAACTACCTCAACTCCTATCTGAATATTTCTCAAGGATCAGAAATGTCATATCTACAAGGCTGAATTCCCCATGTTGGGGTTTACTATCTTTATCTTGCACGATCTGTTGATTTGTCTGTATCCTCTTGTCTAGCCATAACTAGGCTCTTTCTGAATCAATTACTAACTATTCATTGGCCCATTCTGATATCAATATTTTGCATAATCTTTCTTGGGTTATTTCCTTTATCGTAACTTACGTCTTGCACTGACTCCTTATTTATTTATAACATCCCAGGCAGGAACCCTTACTCCCTTTCATTGACGTCGTGCTTGCATAATGTTCTGGAATTGTAGCATATCGATAGGATTTGGATAAGTGCAATCTCATTCCTTTCTCATTTTTATCGCATTCTTCCTTTACTACTCTATAATTACTAGAACCACTTAATTCTGACTTAATGCCATATTACTCCATATTCCCCCCTTTAGGGGAGTACTAAGATTTAGCGCTATGACGAACTACCTATAGATGTTTTACCTCTTCAGCTTTGGCGTCTTCTCACATCATCGATGACCCTTACTCGACTTGCGATAATCCTTCTGTACCAAGGATAACAACTTTCCTTACTCGTGAGGGTGACACTTAGTATAACTGGCACATACAGTCCCTTAAGCTTAACTTTGCTCACATTGCTTGCTTTAGGGAAGTGTCTTCTTGAATGACCATTCTCTGAATTTCTCGTGAATCTTCTTCTGTTGTGCATTCTATTATCGCCTAAGCGAAATCTAAAATTCTCATGATACCGACTATTATCTAATCACTCAGTCCCTAATTCATGTTTAGTTTATCTTGTTCACCAGCCCATACTAATTTTTATTACTTTGGGGGTCTAACTTTTCCTTTTGTTCACGAACTTGTTTCTCGAAATGAGGATATGACCTTATGGCCTATACTCTTGTTGTCTCAAGGTTTGTCACTTCTTGTCCTTTCCTTCACTTGATTATAGACTCTGTAATACTGTCATTTTTCTTATCTACCGTTGTCATCCATGTATCACATCTTAGTATCTTACTTATAATGCACTCTCTTCTTATTTCCTGCTAACATTTCTGTCTATCACTTTATTCTGAAAACTTCGACAAGATATTCTTTTGCTTTTAGCTCCCCTTTGATCCATCCATTGGCTCTTCGGGTTGCTTAACATTATCTCTCTACTAGGGACGGGAGCCATACTAAGATAATATTTATCCTTTCCAGGCTTCCAGTGCGTATCTTTGTAGTACTTATATCTAGCTGTACTATTTTAGAGTGCACCATCTGGGTGTCTCACAAGGAGATCTAGTAGCACATTATCCTTCGGAAATGTCAACTAACGCAAACAATCCATCCACCATTTTGGGTCACTCTAACCCCAGCCAGATCTTGATATCCGTCCTTCTCTTATACTACTTATGTTAACCCCCATGGGGCATAAATGAGATGGGTGTGGCCAATTGTACATACCTCTGTTATTGTTGAAGGTAACTCAAAAGTCTTATATTCCTCCACCTGAATTGTGAATACTGTTAATCTTCATTAACTGGCGTCTCGTACCCTTCTTCATCTTGCTTCTTTTACTTGTTGAAACTTGTATCTATCTTTTGAATCTCTCATTGCCTTTCACCCTAGGGGTGCATAGATATTCTTGCCTTAAGGCTCCTTATCAAGAAGCTTACAAATCTTAGTACATACATGATCTGCTGAATACCTCATATTTATCCATCATTTGCATGATTCAAAAATCAAGTTCCTCTGACTCAAGTCTTCCACAGCTGTATCTCTTACCAACCGTCTTTCTAGATGTAGGCATCGTCGTATTATGAACAGTAGTTAGGAGTTTGAATTCTTATAAGTGAGCTCTACCACACTATCTAGAGTATGAAGAAAGAGTGACAGTCCTAAATGCCCTGTAGCCTCCTGCTTATAAGCGTGGTGCACAACACACCCATAAACAAGACTCTACTAGACACGGCTTGTAGACTTCCTAGGATAGAACTGCTCTGATACCACTTTTGTCACGACCCAAACCAATGGGCCGCGACGGGCACCCGGTACCCTACTCAACCGAGTACCAACATAATGTATCTTTCGTATCATTCAATAATAGGTAAATGAACCGAAGTAAAGAATGAGGGAATACAAACTTATACATATGACATACTGGCCTATAAGGCCAAAACGATCACTCGTACACTAAAATATTCCGACAAGGCCGTACAATCTTTCACGTACACGATATAAGTCTACAAGCCTCTAAGAGTACATAAATGTTATAAAGGTCGGGACAGGGCCCCGCCATACTAATCAATACATTTCCTAATTATACCGACCACATAAGAAACTCCGGAGAAAATGGAGCGCACCAACACCTTCCGTTGAGCTGATAGCCTACTTGGAGGACTCTCGACCTGTCTATCGGGACCTGCGGGCATGAAACGCAGCGTCCCCAGGCAAAAGGGACGTCAGTACGAATAATGCACTGAGTATGTAAGGCACATAAATAAGTATATAAAAGACATGGAAGAAACATGGAGTAAATGACTCAACCTGTAAGTCTGGATAACTCTGTAAATCATGAAATGCTTATAGTGTCATGCATATGCATATGAATGTTATGTCGTGCATAGGTACATGTATTCATCACATCATCAAGCCTGTGAGGGTATCCCATCATATCATCTCGGCCACTATGGGCAAAATCATCAACGTATACCAGCTGATCAGGTGGTGGTGCGTATATAACGCCGTAACCTTTTCCCATATCCCATGTACATATATAAATATTTATATATACATAAATACAGGTATATAACGCCATCTGGTCATGGGTCAATGTACATATATAAATGAATGCAATGCATGAGAAGTACGTCAATAAAATCTCTCGGAACATCATAAGACCATTATACCTCTGATTAATATCATGAAATAATCTTTATCAACTTACGTATTTTCTGAGACTCATGAACAGACAATAGAATAATAAGACATATGGGAATTCAAGAACATAGACATCTCTAATACTTCTATGAATAGAGTCATTTATGGAATTTGTGCATTTGCTCGTTTCATTCGTGTCGTATAGATCATTCCAAAAAGAAAGAAGGGATAGCCTTAACATACCTAAGTCGATTCTCTTCAGAATCCCTCTAACACACGTTAATTGTGACGAAACACGTAACGGCGAGATCGAAATAGGGAACAAACCGTATGAAATGCTCAAAGCATTAGTGTTGCTATTGCAAAATCATCTTTGTTCAAACTCTTTCTCAAGAGAATTAGCATTAACGTTATGTATGGAAAGCTTGCTGAAACTCTTCTTAAGAGATTAGAGTTAATGTTACATGAAATGGAAAGCTTTTGGCTGAAACTTTTCCTTAAGTAAATATGAAATGGGAAGCTTGAATGGAGCTATTAGAAAATGACGTTACTAATGTTATGGCAAGTTTTGTTGAAATTCTTTTTATAAGATACTATGGTTGTTATTCTTATCTTTTTAGGTGGCCCCACATAATTAAGCTTGGTGTCACACTTCATTCTCAAAGTGTGACACCTTTCTTTACCTTTAATACTTAGTCATTAAATGGAAAGGGATGATTGCCGTGTTGGGGGAGGGGTTAAATCTTATCTTAACTTTTAATTAATTACCCAATAATTAATCAATTACCCACATAATTAAGAATTATCTCAAATTACTTAAAATACTACTCACTTTTAATACACTTTATGTACCCTACTATCATGGTCATGGGGTACCTTGTGTGGCACTAGTCTATAAACATCGGGTATTGTGGCTCGGATCGTATTATATCCCAAATTGACCACCTTTGACGAAACTCATTTTCTTTGATTCGTTTACCCTTTATCCTTCACGGCACTTACTTATTGCTTATTATAAATAGCATAAATACGTATAACCTCAAGATAATATCATCCCCGAGTCTACGTCGATTAACTTACGACGAAACTTTAATGTACGAAAACGCGAGATGTAGCAACAACAACGCTTTAACGTACAAAAATACGGAATGTAATATCTCATTTCGGGACTTTCATAAATTTATTTATTGCGTACTTTCACGCACGAAAATGTGGGGTGTAACACGCTCCTAAGTCCAAAATCACCTAACGGAGCTGATGGAACCATCAGAATTCACATCCGAGATCATTTTTACATAGGTCAACATCCGGTCAACTTTTCAAACTTAAGCCTTCCCAAAAGAGACTAAGTGTCTCAAATCCTCTCCGAATCCACTCCAGACCCGAACCAACTGACCCAACATATAAATAATATAGCTGAAGAACACAAAAGGAAGTAGAAATGGGAAAACGGGGCTATAACTCTCAAAATGACCGGCTGGGTTGTTACATACTCCCCCTCTTAAACAAACGTTCGTCCTCGAACGGGTGTAGAAACTTACTTGAAGCCTCAAATAGGTGTGGATATCTGCTCCACATCTCCCGCTCGGTCTCCTAAGTAGCCTCCTCCACGGGCTGACCTCTTCACTGCACTTTCACTGAAGCTATGTCCTTTGATCTCAACTTTCGGACTTGCCGCTCTAAAATAGCCACTGGCTCCACATCATAAGTCAAATCACCATCTAAAGAACCGTGTTGAAATACAAGACATGAGACGGATCGCCGATATACTTTCGGAGCATAGAAACATGAAATACTGGATGCACCCCCTACAAGCTAGGTGGCAAAGCAAGCTCATAAGCCACCTCCCCAATCCTCCGAAGCACCTCAAAAGGCCCAATGAACCGAGGGCTCAGCTTGCCCTTCTTCCCAAATCTCATAACACTCTCATAACACCCTTCATGGGTGAAACCTTCAGTAGAACCTTCTCCCCAACCATAGAAGACACATCATGAACCTTTCTGTCAGCATAACTCTTTTGCCTTGACTGCGCTTTACGGAGCCGCTCCTGGATCACTTTCACCTTGTCCAATGCATTCTGAACCAAGTCTGTACCCAAAAGCCTAGCCTCGCCCGGCTCAAACCAATCTATTGGAGATCTACACCGTTCCCCATATAAAGCCTCATACGGAGCCATCTAAATACTCGACTGATAATTGTTCTTGTAAGCAAACTCCGCGAGCGGTAGAAACTGGTCCCATGAACCCCGAAATCAATGACACAAGCACGCAACATGTCCTCCAATATCTGAATAGTACGCTTGGACCGTCCGTCCTTCTGAGGGTGAAAAGTTGTGCTCAACTCAGCCTGTGTACCCAACTCTCATTGCACGGCCCTCCAAAACTGCGATGTAAACTCAGTAACTCTATCTGAAATGATGGAAACTGGGATACCATGCAGGCGAACAATCTCTTGGATATAAATCTCAGCCAACCGCTCTGAAGAATAGGTAGTACACACAGGAATGAAGTGCGCGGACTTGGTTAGCCGATCCATAATCACCCAAATAGCATCGAACTTCCTCAAAGTCCATGGGAGTCCAACTATGAAATCCATGGTGATCGGCTCCCACTTTCACTCCGGAATCTCTATCTGCTGAAGCAAGCCATTCGGTCTCCGATGCTCATATTTCACCTGCTGACAATTGAGGCACCGAGCTACAAACCCAACTATATCTTTCTTCATCGTGCTCCACCAATAGTGCTGCCTCAAATCCTGATACATCTTCGCGGTACCCGGATGGATGGAATACCGCGAGCTGTAGGCCTCCTCTAGAATCAACTCCTGAAGTCCATCTACATTGGGCACACATATCCGGCCCTGCATCCTCAATACCCCGTCATCACCAATAGTCACATCTCTGGCATCATCATGCGAAACCTTGTCCTTGAGGACAAGCAAATAAGGATCATCATACTAGGGCTCTCTAATACGATCAAACAAGGAAGACCGAGAAACCACACAAGCTAGGATCCGACTAGGCTCCGAAATATCCAACCTGACAAACCGATTGGCCAAGGCCTGAACATCAACCGCCAGAGGTCTCTCCCCAACAGGAATAAATGCAAGACTGCCCATACTCACCGCCTTCCTACTCAAGGCATCGGCTACCACATTGGCCTTCCCCGGATGGTACAAAATATAATATCATAGTCCTTTAGTAGCTCTAACCATCTCCGCTACCTCAAATTGAGATCCTTCTGTTTGAACAAGTGCTGGAGACTATGATGATAAGTAAACAACTCACAAGACACACCATGAGATAATGCCTCAAAATCTTCAACGCATGAACAATGGCAGCCAACTCCAAATCATGAACAAGGTAGTTCTTCTCATGGGGCTTCAACTGACGAGAAGCATAAGCAATCACTCCACCCTCCTGCATCAACACACACCCAATGCCGACCCGAGAAGCATCACAATATACCGTATAAGAACTTGAAGCTGATGGCAAAACTAACACTGGAGTTGTGGTCAAGGCAGTCTTGAGCTTTTGAAAGCTCGCCTCACACTCATCCGACCACCTGAATGGAGCACCCTTTTGGGTCAATTTGGTCAAGGGTGAGGCAATAGATGAAAATCCCTGAACGAACCGATGGTAATAACCCGCCAAACCAAGAAAACTACAAATCTCTATGTCTGAGGACGGTCTGGGCCAACTCTAAACTGCCTCTATCTTCTTCGGATCAACCTGAATACCCTCACTAGACACCACGTGCCCCAAGAACGCCATTGAACTGAGCCAAAACTCACACTTGGAGAACTTAGCATAAAGCTTCTCCTCCCTCAACCGCTGCAATACAACTCTCAAATGCTCGTTGTGCTCCTCCTGGCTACGAGAGTACACCAGGATATCATCACTGAATACAATCACAAACGAGTCGAGATAAGGCCGGAACATGCTGTTCATCAAATGCATGAACGCTGCTGGGGAATTGGTCAGCCCAAAAGACATCACAAGGAACTCATAATGACCATATCGGGTCCTGAAAGCCGTCTTAAGAATGTCCGAGTCCCTAATCTTCAACTGGTGATACCTTGACCTGAGATCAATCTTGGAGAACACCCTCGCTCCCTGAAGCTGGTCAAATAAATCATCAGTACGAGGCAAAGGATACTTGTTCTTGATTGTGACTTTGTTCAACTACCTATAATCAATGCACATCCTCATAGTACCATCCTTCTTCTTCATGAATAGTACAGGTGCACCTTAAGGTGACACACTAGGCCGAATAAACCCCTTATCAAGGAGTTCCTGAAGCTGCTCCTTCAATTCCTTTAGCTATGCCGGTTCCATACGATACGGTGGAATAGAAATGGGCTGAGTGCCCGGTACCAAATCAATACCGAAGTCGATATCCCTGTCTGCCGGCATGTCTGGAAGGTCTATAGGAAACACATTCGGAAAATCCCTCACCACCAGGACTGAATCAATAGTAGGAGTCTCTGCACTGACATCCCTCACAAAGGCCAAATAAGAAAGACAACCCTTCCCAACCATCCACTGGGCCTTCAAGTATGAAATCACTCTACTAGGAACATAATACGACAAACCTCGCCACTCAATCCGTGGCACCCCCGGCATATCCAACGTCACCGTCTTAGCGTGACTATCCAGAATAGCATGACACAGAGACAACCAATCCATACCCAATATCACATCAAAATCAACCATACTAATCAGCAAAAGGTCTACTCGGGTCTCCAAACCCCCAATAGTCATCACACAAGACCGATATACGCGGTCTACCATAATAGTATCGCCCACAGGAGTAGATACATGAACAGATGAAACAAGAGACTCGCGGGGCATATCCAAATAATGAGCAAAATATGACAACCCATATGAAAAGGTAGAACCAGGATCAAATAATACAGAGGCATCCTTGTGGCAAACTGAGATAATATATGTGATCACAATATCTGAAACAGTAGCATCCGGTTTGGCAGGGAGTGCATAGAAACGGGCCTGACCACCACCTGATCGACCTCCCCCTCTAGAGCGACCCCTAGCTGACTGGCCTCCACCCCGAGCTGGCTGGGCAGGTGAGGAAGTAACTGGTGCTGAAGCCGAAGGCTAACTCCTCTACTGTGATGAACCTCCCGTAAGGAGGAGACAAAATCTCTTGATATAACCCAAATATCCAAACTCAAAGCAACCTCTCCCGGCAAATGGCGGTGGGGAATGAAGGGAGCGCCGAGCACTAGAATACCCACTAGAAGAACTAGGCGTAGATGAGCCCTAAACTAATGGTGCATGAGTTGAACTTTGAGCTGGAAGGGCACTGAGAGATGAGTGTCCCTGATGTGAACTCTGAGAACCATGGCCTAATGATCCAACACGGTGACCCGGACGAGCTGACTGAGCATGTCTGAATGGACGGCCTCTGCCGTGCTGGAACTGACCTCCAGAAGGAACACCACCAAAACTACCAGATCCCCGAGGCCTTTTGGCCTCTCTCTCAACTCGCTCCTGGCGGTGAACCGACTCTATATCTCTGGCAATGTCAACCACCTCCTCAAAAGAAGCACCAGACACACTTTCTTTGGTCATAAGGATACATAGCTGATATGCGAGGCCATCCACGAACTTCCTGATCCTCTCCCTGTCTGTAGGAACCAACCAAACAGCATGATAGGCTAACTCAGAAAACCTCATCTTATACCGCATCACAGTCATATCATCCTGACGCAACTGCTCGAACTGTCTGCGCAGCTCCTCTCTACAGGACTCCGGCACATACTTATACAAAAAGAGAACGGAGAACTGCTGCCAAGTAAGGGGTGCCGCACCAATAGGCCTACGCCTCTCATAAGCGTCCCACCAAGTAAAGGCAGCTCGAGAGAACTGAAAGGTAGTGAACGAGACCCCACTGGTCTCCAAAATACTCGTTGTACGAAGAATCCTCTGACACCTGTCCAAGAAACCCTAGGCATCCTCGCCCTCTGTACCGCTGAAAGTCGGAGGTTGAAGTCTACCAAACCTCTCCAATCTACGCTGCTCGTCATCAGGCATGACTGGAACCACATAATCCTGAGCAGGTGCAACCGGCTGGGCTGGTGGTGCCTCCAACGTCTGTAGTCCCTGATCCACCTGCTCGGGTGTTTGGGCGGTGGGTGTCTGAGTAGCTCCCGCGGCCTAGGAAGTAGCTGCTGTAGTAAAAACAGCGACCGCCTGAGCAAGACTGGTGCACACGGTCAAAATTTGAGCTAAGGTCTCCTGAAGACCTTGGATAACAATAGGCACAGCCGGTGCCTAGGCTGGTCCTGCTGGAGCGTCCACAACTGGGACCTGATCATGAACTGGGGCGGCTAGTGGATCGGTAGGTGCTGCCCTAGCTGCTGTGCGGGCTATACCCCTTCCCCTACCACGGCATGGACCGCGACCTTGGCCTCTCGCGATCCCAACTGGTGGTACTGGTGGCCGTTCGTCCTGACCGGAAGCACGTGTCCTCACCATCTGTGAGATAATAGAATAACAGAAGTTTAGTTACCAGAATCAACAGATTCGCACGACAAGAATTCAAGAATGTGAATTTTTCCTAAAGGTCCCGCAGTCTCTCGAAGATAAGTACAAACGTCTCCGTACCGATCCGCAAGACTCTACTAAACCCGCTCATGACCCATGAGACCTATGTAACCTAGGCTCTCATACTAACTTGTCATGACCCAAAACTAACCCGGTCGTGATGGCGCCTATCATGGAACTAGGCAAGCATACACACTCCCAAACAATTCGATATTTCATTTAAAGATAAGTAATATCCTTTTTCATACTAAAAATTTTGTGAAAAGAGATTAATTCAACAACAAAAATACGGAAATAAAAGCCCGACCTCGGTGTCACTAAGTCATGAGCAAATACTAGAATTGTTCTGAAATATAGCAAGACTAACACAGTCCAAGAGTAGTCTAAAATACACTAAAAAGGGAGATAAAGAAGGAGAAAGGCAGGAATGCGATCGCTAGGTAGCTACCTCGCTATCTCTGATAAAAGTCCTTGACAGGAATACTCAACAGCCGCTACCGCGGCCTGAGATACCTGGATCTGCACACAAGGTGCAGAGGGTAACGTGAGTACACCAACTAAGTAAGTTAGAAGTCCAAACTATGGACTGATAGGTAGTGACGAACTAAACCTCAACATGTAAACACAATTAAACTGTACAGTAAAGTAGGCATGCTTGCAATTCAAGTATTCAGCTCAACAGTAAAGTAAATACAAATCTGAACAATGTGAAGTATAAAGCTCAGCTAATCTCTACGTGCCAATGCACATAATGCATGAAAATGTACCATGTACCTCCACTCTCAAGTTCTCAACCACTCGGTACTGTATAAGGCCATTCGGCCCAGGGAAGATCCATCCCGGAATATATACACATCACTGACAACAATCACTCAGTACCGAGGAAGGCCATTCCAGCCCTATGGAGAAGATCCATCTCTAGGTATAAATACTTCGGACAAGATCCATCTCTAGGGAAGATCCATCCCTCAATAATATCAACTACGCTCACTAGGGGTGTGTTACAGACTCCGGAGGGGCTCCTACAGCCCTAGCGCTATCATAATCATCAACATAACCGTTGCGGCATGCAACCCGATCCCATAACTATCACTCATAATCAAGCTCTAGGCCTCACTCAGTCATCACTCTCCAGTCTCATACACGGGCTTACAATGCCATGAAAACTAGCCCGGAACAATGATATGATGTGCCAAACAATAACAACCGAGACTGAGACATGATATGATATTCTCTTCTTATTACATTGCTCGCTAGACAGCATGTCTATAGGGATAAATAAAACAAATTTGTGTTCTCAACTACTTCACTACCCCGATGCGAATCGTTCAGAGATCATGTCTATACGATGCTACTACTCACCTAGAAAGCATGACAATAGGATTCTTTAATATAGCTATGTATTAAAACAACTTCGCCAAACTGGTTGCCTTTAAATCCTGCTTATAAGACTTTACGTTAACTGTAGAATTGTTCAGTCATATAGAAACCATGTCTATAGGTCTTGAACAATTTAATATGCCTTGACTCCAAAATTGCCTATCTATAGCTGCCCGCCTAAATAATCTGAACATAGCTGGTATAAGTCATAACTGTCCTCCTAAAGCACCAGAGTCTATATGAGGAGATAAACCTGAGCCTTTTGCATTGATTATGTGTAGTCCTATTTGTTTTGATTGCGCCTAGTTTTCTCATTTTGAGAAGCCTAAGGGAAGTCTGGAACTGCCAAAGTAGTAGGAAAACAACTTTAGAATTGAACAAAAATACTTTTTGGTAAACAACTTTAAGATAGTGATTGGGTAGCAGGGGATGATAGTCTGTGCCTGCTGAATAATATGAGCAACCCTTACACTTAAAGGAGTAGTGAAGTATTATTTATGTTACGCGGAGCGATCCTTTAGGCTAAAAAACATAGGACCCCCCTCCCCCCATATGGTTACTATTTATGCGAACTTAGATCAAACTAGGTTATATCTTGTAATCTTTAAAGATTGTATCAATTACTTATTAATGTATAACCCATTTCTTTCAAATATGCAGTATCTTTAATACTTGTTTTACCTTGTACTTAGATGTTTGGACTCCTTCCAATTTAGATGATCACATAGGATAACAATAAATCAATAATGACCACATTGTGTAAAATTCGGCCAAGAACCACAGTTGTGGACCTCGAAGAGTTCCTAACACCTTTTCTTTGAGGTAATTTGAGCCGTTACCCGATCTTTGTTGACATAGACTAGTTAAACATAGTTATTTGCAAATAGGTGCCCTAACGCACCTTAAAAATTGTTAGGTGGTAACTCTTCTCTTTTAATACCTATTTAAAAGAGTTGTCACACGTCGAAGCCCGCTTTCGCAAGAAAACGGGGTGCGACAACCATGTTGAGCAATAAGAAATTAGCTCTAGTCTTTAAACACCTAATAGTCACCACACAAAACAGATATACACGGTCCACCATAATATAATCACCCATCAGTGTAAAGAAATGAACAGGCATATCTAAAGAATCACGAGGCATATCCATATAATGAGCAAAGTATGATGACACATATGAATAAGTGGAACCAGGGTCAAATAACACAGAAGCATCCATGTGGCACAATGAAACAATACAGGTGATCACAATGTCGGAAGCAACTGCCTCTGGCCAGGCGAGAAATGCGTAGCAATGGTCCTGACCACCGCCTGACCGACCTCCCCCTATAGGGCAACCTCGAACTGATTGAGCCCACCCCTAATGAGCTTTGTTATGGGAACCTACTCAAAAGTCTAGGGTGATCCCTCTTGAGATGACTCAAGTCTCTATACTCAAAACAACCTCTCCTCTGACGAAGCTGCTGACCCTGATTATCTAAATAACTGTCTGTGGAACCCTGAGCAGATGGGGAACGGTAAGAACTTTGTGCCGCCAGCGCACTAAATGATAACTGACTCAGCGAGCACTGTACGAACTATGGCTAACTGATAAACCACGAGGAACATGACAAGCTACCTGAGCGAGCATAAAAAAATGACCTCTACTGTAATGTTACTGGCTTCTAGATGAGAAACTGCTAAAACCTCCCGAACCATGAGGCCTCTTGGCCTTGCGCTCCTTACACTCAAGCCTGCGAACCTGCTCCAAATGTCTAGCAATCTTAACCACCTGGTGAAACCTAGTATCTATCTCGGCCTCTCGAGCCAAACTGTAATGTAAACCATAGTTGAGGCCATCAATAAACCTCTTGATCTCCCTCTCAATAGGAACCAACCATACTACATGACATGCCAAATCTGAAAATCTCATCTCATATTGGGTATGTCATATCCCCTTGGCATAGCTGCTCAAACTCCCTACGTAATT
Organism: Nicotiana attenuata; assembly: GCF_001879085.1. Classification (NCBI taxonomy): domain Eukaryota; kingdom Viridiplantae; phylum Streptophyta; class Magnoliopsida; order Solanales; family Solanaceae; genus Nicotiana; species Nicotiana attenuata. The sequence goes on along the minus strand of NW_017672231.1, from coordinate 168,695 downwards.
CCTTTCTGCGGGTCTGTGGGAGAAACTTCTCAAAGAAGAGAACTGAGAACTCATGCAATGTAAGTGGTGTTGCGACAATTGGCCTACCTGACTCATAGATCTACCACCATCTGTAGGCTGCCTATCCGTTAAAAAGTAGTAAAAGAAACTCCACTGATTTCCACAATACCCGTTGTGCGAAGAATCCAATGGCACTGATCCAGAAAACCCTGAGCATCCTCTGACTCTCCTCTTTTGAACTCTGGAGGGTCAAGCCTCTTAGACTGCTCCAACCTCTTTTGCTCCTCATCAGTCATAAGGGGACCAACCACGGCCCGAACAACAATAACTGGTTGAACTGGTAACAATCCTGATGTCTATTAACCTTGAGTTAGCTGCTCCAATGTACGGGCGGTAGGAGTGTGGTCCTCCCCCGGCCTGTGAGGTAGCTGGTGCAACTGGTACTATATCCTCCTGAGCCAAGCTTGTGCACACACTCAAAATTTGAGCCAAAGCCTCTTGAAGACCAAGTAAAACAATAGGTACCACCAGTGTCTGAGCAGGTCCCACCGGCTCAATAGTATCCGAAACTTGCTCCTCCACTGGAGCGACTGGTGGCTCCACAGTCAATGCCCTCACTATAGTGCGAGCTCCACCTCGACCTCTACCTTGGACCCAGCCTCTCGCGGTCCTGCCTGGTGGTATTGGTGCCTGCCCGCCCTATCCGGTTGAACGTGCTCTCACCATTTGTTAGATAATAGAAGAGTAAAGGTTCAAACTTCAAAATTAATAAATTCGTGTGACAAGAATACAAGAAAGTGGAGTTTCCTAATAGTTCAGTAGCCTCTCGAAGATAAGTACAGACGTCTCCATACCGATCCAAAAGACTCTACTAAACTTGCTCATGACCCGTAAAACCTATGAACCTAGGGCTCCGATACCAACTTGACACGATACCAAAATCACAAATCGATCGTGATGGCACCTAACTAACTTTCTAGGCAAGCCAAACATAATGAATCGAAATATAAATGCTGAATAAACAGAAATAGTACAAGTCTAAGGCCAATTAAGATAAACAACATCGTCGATACAAAACTTTTCCCCCCAGAACTAGTACAGAGTCATGAGCTCTAAAAACGGAAATACAAGTCTGAAATACCAATAGAAATATTATCTGAATAAAAGACAACAATACAAAATGAAAAGAGACGCCAATACTGCGGTCGAAATGTAGCTCTACCCCATCTCTCGGTTAACTCAGCAAGCAAATCTCCGCTACCGGTGGCTCGGTGGAACACCTGGATCTGTATAATTAGTGCAACATAGCATGAGTACCCGACCCTATGTACTCAGCAAGTACCATAACTAACCTCGACAAGTTAATAGAAGCAAGAATTATAAATGAGACTTGCTAATCTAATGTACTATTAATGAATTCAACAAGTATAGAACAATAATACGCGCAAGTCATAAATCACATAAAGAACCACCTTGGTGAATATAATTTCTGAAAACATACTCTACTCAGTCAACAATCCAGCATAAAGGAGATATTCAAATAAATCAAATAAACGAACAAGGAAATTGCAAGTAAGATGAAATGCAATAACCAAATCAAATACTGGCCAGCATTTCCTCAGAACTTCATAACTATACCAAACCACTTATCAATTTTCCTCAAACCGCGTGTACATCATCAAGAAGGAACATGAGTGGGTGACCGAAAGGGGATGGATCCATATCCACATGCTACACGGACAACTCACATGCTAATAATATCAACCGCATGGACAACTCACATGCTACATGGAGAACTCACGTGCCAATAATATCAATATCTAGGATTCGCACGGACAACTCACACACCAATATCATAATCCGCCTGGCGTGGTCACAGGCTCAATATCACATTCCGCCCAGCGTGGTCGCAGGCTCAACATCACAATCCGTCCAACGTGGTCATGGGCTACCAGTCCAAATCCATATCACAGATACAGTAGATATATAATAATACATGTACGTGATCAATGAACATCAAATTTCATACTCCTGGACTGGTATAAATGACATGATAAGGTGTATGCATGTGCAAAGTGTGCTATCATAGCTCATCAGGAAAAGTACATCACGAAAGTAGCAATTTATCAGGTTCAATCAGGAGATTAACCTCTATGTAACCTCAAACATGTTACAAATAGCTCACAAAATGGGTACAGAGAGGAGAAACATCACAGCATCAAGCTTAGCAATCAACCCAAGGAATACCATAGCCTAAGCACTACCCTGTGCATGGAAAATACCCTAGTGCATGCACATGGGTTCATCCCCACACATATGTGCCATTCATAGCATGTAGCTATCACAAATAACTTAGGTAAATAATGTCTCAACCATGTTTAGGTAAGATACTTACCTCAAGAAAGCCATATTAATCCTCTAATAAGCCCTACCCGTATGAATCAACCTTTGAACGGCTTGAATCTACCAAAATAACTTAATATCATCAATAAAAGCCATAGGAAATGATTCTAAATGATAAAGTTGAGGTCATTAACCAAAATCAAAAAGTCAACCCTTAAAGACAACCTCGGGCCTACATCTCGAAACTGACCAAAACTCATAGATTCCAAACACCCATTCCGATACAAGTCCAAATATAAGTGCTTCATCCATATCTGACCTCAAATCGACCCTCAAATCATAAATTTATGCTTTAGAAAAGGTTTTACTAAAATTTCCAATTTCTTCACTTTAATTCACCAATTAAATGCTAAAATCAAGGTTGGAATCATGAATAATGAATAAATCCGAGTCTAAAAACTTACCCCAATCCAAATCATAAAAATTCCCTCCAAAATCGCCCAAGTCTGATCTCTACAACTCAAAATGTGTTGAAATGACTAAAACTCTCGAAAATAAAGTACTTTTGGTCTGCCCAGGCATACCCTTCGTGATCACGGGAGCAATTCATGTTCGCGAAGAACAACCAAATACTGCCTCAAAAAAGCCCTTCGCGAACGTGAGCTCCTGGTCACGAACACGATGCACTCCACTCATAAGCCTACGCGAACGAGTCATCCTCCCAACCTCTCCGACTACACGAACGCGTACCCCTCATCGTGATCGCGAAGGACATTTCCTCCCCAAGCAACGGGAATGCTATCACACCTCACGAACGTGAAGAACAGCTCACCTGCCATAAAAAATACCCTCCGCAGAAGCGACTTCCCTGTCGCGATTGGGAAGAAGGAAGCCAGAATTGAGAATCAGTAGTTCCAAAACATGGAGAAATGGTCCGAAACACACCTAAGTCCCCCCGAGACCCCGTCCAATCACACCAACCAATTTCAAAACATAACATGGATTTACTCGAGGCGTCAAATTACACAAAACAACATCAAAACCTTGAATCGCACCTCAATTCAAGCCTAAGGAACTAGACCAAATTTCCAAATTCAAAACTTACACCGAACAAGCCTAAACAACTTATAATGAACTCAAATTTTGCATGCAAGTTCCAAATGTTACAACAAACCTATTCCAACTCCCGAAACAAAAACCGCGAACCCGATACCATTGACTCATCAAACCTACCAACCTTGCAAATTTTCAGCTTTCTAACTTTTGCCAAAAAGCTCAAAACTAACTTACGGACCTCCAAATCCGTATCCAGCATACGCCTAAGACCAAAATAACATTCCGGAGTTATCTATGTAAAAGTCAAACTCCGGTATTATCTTACAACTTAAGCTTCCAACCTTGGGACTAAGTGTCCCAACTCACTCCAAAACTTCTCCAAAACTAAATAAACTATCTCAGCAAGTCACTAACCACAAATACATATATTTAAAGCATCAAATAGGGGAAACGAGTTTAAAATACTCAAAACGACCGGTCGGCTCATTACAATCAAGCTCTGTCAACAAAAAATAGGCCAAAATGGGAGAACTATTAGGGTTTTTCCTTGATTTTCTCATCATATTTGGATTATACTTTTTCTTGAAGGAATGGAAAAGAGTTTACCATAATTGAATGTTACTTTTCGTAGAAAAAATATAGATTTATACATGTTCCTTGAGTTGAGGGTGTAACGACCTGGCTGGCTTTTCTGAGATTTAATATGTCGTTCGACGGTTTGAGACCTCTAATAGCGTAATATCATGAATTATTATTTTCGGGTATATTTTTTTTTGACTTCATGAGGTTAGGAGTTGATTTTGAAGTCCCAATTGAAAGTTTTTAGTTGGAAGAGTTGACCAAAGTATGACTTTGATTAAACGACCTCAGAACGGGGATTTGAAGAATCATATAGGTTTGTAAGGTGATTTCGGACTTGGTCGTATATTCGGGTTGAGTATCGGGTGGTCCGGGAATGATTAAGCGCTTATTGTCGCAATTTCGCATTTTGAAGATTTTTGAACTTGCTAAGTTTGACTTGGAGTGGAATTTGGTGATATCGGATCCACTTTGGAATTCCAAACCTTGGAGAAGGTTCATGTTGTCATATTGGAATTGTGTGTAAAATTTTATTTCATTGCGAGGTGTTTAAGAGTGATTCGGGCACTTAAGTTGCATACTAGTTAAGTTTAAGAAAATGAGTTGACCACAGTAAAATAATGCACTTAACGAGATACATTCATGATTTAAAAGTTTCAACAGGTTTGTATGATGATAATAGACTTGTCTGTAAGTTTGGGTTAGATTCCAATGAGTTTCAGATGGGTTTGGGTTGTGTCGCGCTCTTATTTGATGTTTCAACATCGTTTCATTGGGCATAATGTATCATATTGGGTAAATGATATCTAAATTATGTTTTTATTGAACCATTATATCCGTATCATGATTTGAGAATCATAACAATAAGAATCGTCAAATTCTGAGGTCGTATGAGAGAGTTAAGCCCATTTCCGTATCGAGAAAGATTGCTGGTTTCTAGTGCGAATTTTTGTTCTTCGCGAATGACATACAGGTCCCACGGACACGTAGAAAGGAATTATGGGTTTACCAGTCAAAGCAAAAAGATTTCTCTTCGCGAACGCGAAGGCGATGAACAAAAATCACCCGGCCAGCGTTTTAAATTGGTGACCAAGCATTTTAGTATTTTGAGCATTTTTGAGTTCTAGAGCTCAATTTGAAGCTATTTATGTGGAGTTCGTCTTGTTTACGAAAGGGGTAAATATCTAACCTTTATTTGATGTTTTGCCATAATTATTTTCGTTGGTTATCGTTTTTATCCGTATTTGGATTGTAGGAATTAAGGTTTTGAGCCCCAAAGTTGATAAATGGTAAATTCTTGATTTGAAGGTTAATTCATAGGCGTAATTGGATGATTTTTTGAATATGGATTATATAAGTTATGGGTAATATTTATTTTCGATAATTTTTGAAATTCGGACGCAGAGGCTTGGGTTGACTGTAACGACCCGGCCGGTCGTTTTGAGAGTTATAGCCCTGATCCCCTATTTACTGATCCCCCGTATCTAATTCTACTATTGTGACTTGCCGGGAGGTTTAGTTTTGATTTCTGGAGTGCTTTGGGACACTTAGTCCCTAAATAGAGGCTTAAGTCTTAGGATTTGGATCGTAGTCGGAACTGTGTGAACACGACTCCGGAATGGAGTTCCGTCAATTCCATTAGCTCCGTTGGGTGATTTTGTACTTAGGGGCGTTTCCGCATTGTGTTTTGGAGATTTGTAGCTGATTTAGGCTTGAAATGGCGAAAGTTAAATTTTTGGAGATTTTGACCGGTAGTGGACTTTTTGATATCAGGGTCAGAATCTAATTTCGGAAGTTGGAGTAGGTCCACAAGGTTGAATATGACTTGTGTACAAAATTTGGGGTCATTCGGACGTGGTTTGATAGGTTTCAACATCGGTTGTAGAAATTGGAAGTTTCAAATTCATCAAGTTTGGATTGGAGGGTGATTCGTGTTTTTAGCGTTGTTTGATGTGATTTGAGGGCTCAACTAAGTTCGTATGGTGTTTTAGGACTGGTTGGTATATTTGGTTGAGGTTCCGGGGGCCTCGGGTGTGTTTTGGATGCTTAACGGAATGAGATTTAGACTTAGGCACTGCTGAGAATTTGCTGATTCTGGTGTTTTCGCACCTGCAGAAGGGAGACCGCAGGTGCAGACTTGCAAGTGCGGAGAGGAAAGCACAGAAGCGGAAAGGAGCGGAGCTGCCTGAGGTCGCAGGTGCGAAGAAGGTGCCACATCTGCGATGCCAGCAGAAGTGCTCCAAGACCCGCAGAAGCAGAGGAAGAACGCAGAAGCGGACATGGATCCACAGGAGCGGGCGCAAAGGTGTGACCCATTGCTCGCAGATGCGGACCCAGTTCCTTTAAGTCATGTCCACACCTACAATGGAAATTCCGCAGGTACGGCGTCGCAGGTGCGATTCTTGGCCCACAAGTGCGAGATCGCTGGGCACAAAAGGGCTAAGTGCAAGGGTTAGATTTCATTCTCCGTTTTTGGACCTAGAGTGCTCAGATTAAGGCAAAATTCTGAGGGATTTTCGGAGGAAGCTTGCGGGTAACGATTCTTAACTCTTTTGTGGTTATATCTCTTTAATCTATAGTTGATTCCACCCTTTGGTTAAGGATTTGAGTTGGAAATTGGGTAAAAATGGTAGAAACTTCCTAGACTAAGTTTTTGAGATTTGGAAGGTGATTTGAGGTCGGATTTGAGAAATTCTTGTATGGTTGGACTCGTGAGTGAATGGGTGTTCACATTTTGTGACTTTTACCCGATTCCGAGACGTGGGCCCGGGGAGACTTTTTAGGCAATTCTCTAATTTCTTGCTTTTGCTTTGATTTCATCAGCTAGATTAGTTTCTTGTAGTTGTATTTATGATATGTAATTGATTTTGGCTAGATTTGGGCCATTTGGAGTCGGATATTCGTGGAAAGAGCATTGTTACGGGTTGATTTGAGCTTGGTTCGAGGTAAGTGGCTTGCCTAACCTTGTGTGGGGGAATTCTCCTTAGGATTGGTACTATTTTTGATATGTGACCGCTGTGTACGTGAAGTGACGAGTGCGTACACGGGCTATTTGTTGTAAAACTCCATTTTCATTAAGCATAACCTGTTTCACTTTAATAGCTATACTAGCATATGTAATTATCTTGTTTAGTTTAGAACAACATGTCTACGTGTCTTAATTGCTTATCTGAACTCTGTGCAGCATGCTTAGTGAATTTCCTATTTCTTCTTGGACTTGTACTTAGTCTAAATTGTAGGATTTTGTGTTGTAGCTGTTATTTTTTTTGTTTGAGCTGTGTATTTCATTTTGGGACTACGAAATGGTATTCCGAGAGATCCCCCTGCATATTTACTTTTGGGACAACGGAACGGTATTCCGGGAGATCCCCCTGCATATTTACTTTTGGGACTACGGAACGGTATTCTGGGAGATCCCCCTGCATATTTACTTTGGGACTACAGAATGGTATTCCGGGAGAACCCCCTGCACAGTTACGTTTGGAACTACGAGACGGTATCTCGGGAGATCCCCTGTTTGTTATCTTTGTGTACTGTACCATTATCTTCCCATGTTTTCTTTTCGGTTGAATTTCCGTCTTTATGTTATTGCGATATTCTGTTCCATCTTACTTTATATATATATACCAGCAAGGCCCTGACCTGATGATGTGCCGGAAAATTTCAGCATATTTGATACAAATTGCTTAGATTTTAGCTTGTTTTAGATGCAATTATCTTTTATACTTCTGTAATTTTAGTGTTTTTGCAGTGTATGAGTTTTAAGGACTTAATAGCATGGAAATGAAATCAAAAAGCCATAAAAGACAAGAAAAGAGCAAAAAGGCATCGCAAATGTGGATATGCGATCGCAAAGCCAACATACGAGCCGCAGAATGCTCAAGGGAATCGCAAACCACAATAGATTTCTGGGCAAAGTCCAGTGCAAGAAATGCGGTCCAGTCTGCGATCACATAACCTGTTTGCGAGACGCAGAATGGACCGCAAACTCGACATAAAGGTTGCTGAAGGTAGAAAATGCGACGCGAAATGCGATCGCATATCTGCAATGCGGACCGCAAAACATGAATGCAATGAAGGCCTAGAAACTAGGGTTTGAAGATGTGATGGCTATGTCAAAAATGCGGACCGCATGTCTGTTATGCGACAGATATGCGGTCGCATATTTAATCGGAAAGGGTATTTTTGTCCAAATTTTGTCCCGAGTTTTGACCCACTATAAATAGATTTATTGGGGTTTTGTGGGGGCATCTTGTCTGATTTTGGGGCTACAATAGAAGGCTTTAATATTCCTCTCTTTTGGAAGCTTTTGAAGGAAGAATCTTGCACTTTGTAAGCTTTATGGCATTAAATATTCTCA